>NC_137675.1:3489085-3524085 GCF_963989245.1 Nansenia antarctica | reverse complement strand
CCCTGTAAAGTCTGTGGAAAGGAATTCCTTCGTGCATGTCAACTCTCTAGGCACACGAGGACACACACAGGAGAGAAGCCTCACCAGTGTTCAGAGTGTGGCAAGAGATTCTCCCTTGGCGAGGGCTTGAGAGTTCATCAACGTACACACACGGGAGAGAAGCCCTACTCCTGCCCTGTGTGTGGCAAGAGCTTCAGCCAGCTAGGGAACATGAGAGCACACCAGGAGACACACACAAGACTGACCACAACAGATGAGGTGACGATTAAAGAAGAGGTGAAGGAAGAGGTGAAGGAAGAGGTGAAGGAAGAGGAGGGAATCGGGGGTCTGATCAACTCCGATGGAGAGGAAGTAGAGTGGGAACCTCGTCAGCTTCGTAAGTGGAGGCAGATAACTGACAGTTATATATATAATACCTGACAGTTATATATATAATACCTGACAGATATATATATATATATATATATATATATATATATATATAAAATACCTGACAGTTATATATGTAATACCTGACAGATATAGATATGTATATAATACCTGACAGTTATATATATAATACCTGACAGTTATATATGTAATACCTGACAGTTATATATATGTAATACCTGACAGTTATATATATAATACCTGACAGTTATATATACGTATAATACCTGACAGATATACAGTATATATAATACCTGACAGTTATATATATATATATAATACCTGACAGTTATATATGTAATACCTGACAGTTATATATATATATATATATATATATATATATATATATAATACCTGACAGTTATATATGTAATACCTGACAGTTATATATATATATATATATATATATAATACCTGACAGTTATATATGTAATACCTGACAGTTATATATATATATATATAATACCTGACAGTTATATATGTAATACCTGACAGTTATATATATATATAATACCTGACAGTTATATATATATATATATATATATATATATATATATATATATATATGTAATACCTGACAGTTATATATATAATACCTGACAGTTATATATGTAATACCTGACAGTTATATGTATATATAATACCTGACAGTTATATATATATATATATATATATATATATATATATATATATATATATATATATATATAATACCTGACAGTTATATATGTAATACCTGACAGTTATATATATATATATATATATATATATATATATATATATATATATATATATATATATATATAATACCTGACAGTTATATATATATATGTAATACCTGACAGTTATATATATAATACCTGACAGTTATATATATAATACCTGACAGTTATATATGTAATACCTGACAGTTATATATATATAATACCTGACAGTTATATATATAATACCTGATATATGTAATACCTGACAGTTATATATGTAATACCTGACAGTTATATATATATATATAATACCTGACAGTTATATATGTAATACCTGACAGTTATATATATAATACCTGACAGTTATATATATATATATATATATATATATGTAATACCTGACAGTTATATATATAATACCTGACAGTTATATATGTAATACCTGACAGTTATATATATAATACCTGACAGTTATATATGTAATACCTGACAGTTATATATATAATACCTGACAGTTATATATATAATACCTGACAGTTATATATATATATAATACCTGACAGTTATATATATATATATAATACCTGACAGTTATATATATAATACCTGACAGTTATATATGTAATACCTGACAGTTATATATGTAATACCTGACAGTTATATATATAATACCTGACAGTTATATATGTAATACCTGACAGTTATATGTATATATAATACCTGACAGTTATATATATATATATATATATATATATATATATAATACCTGACAGTTATATATGTAATACCTGACAGTTATATATATAATACCTGACAGTTATTTAAGCAATATCACACGAGAGGGAGTGTGTTATACTGAATATCATATCAGCACGGCTGTGATTCGGTCATAGGTACGAGGCCGCCAGGCCGAGTACCGAAGACAATCACAGCCGTGCTGATATTCAGTATAACACACGACCTCGAGTGTGATATTGCTTTTATACAACAGTTCTACAGCGCAATTTATTAGTTAACAGTAATAAGTGACAACAGATTATTATTTGTTTGTTTATTCAATCATTTATTTTGGCTCCGTCAAGAAAAAATAGTTCCCGCAACGGGACTGTTCAACTGGACTGTTGTCTAGTAACCTGAACACAAACTAGCTACTTTGTATCGTGGCTAGCTACTTTGTATCGTGTACATTTATTTGTACATCTCCATGTATTGTGCAACCAGTGAAATATGACTCGGTTGACAGTCGCTTTGGTGGCATGTGTGAATGTGATTCAGATTCAGACGAGTTGACATCAGACAGCACGCTGCTCCATCGTTTTCTGCTCTCGGCGGATGGTCTCCAATAACTTTTTAGCGAGCTTTCAGACCTGCAAAACACATACGTTTTTTGTTTAGATTGTTATGTTCAGCTACTCATTCATTATAAATCACAATTCAGATCGTAATCTCACCTATGCCCGCTCACTGCCATGATCTCCCTCGCCTCGAGTCCCGCATCGGACAGTTTCTGTATGGCAGTGGCTCTCAGGCTGTGGTTGGTGTAAGATGTGTGTGTCCCTGCCTCTTTGCACATCCTCGGCAACATCTGTGCCAGCTGGTTTACTCCCAGGGGAACGGTGGTGTACCAGTAGCTGTCTGTCTCCGCTGTTACCCTCCTGGGCTGCAGATAGAGGGCTTTTGCATTGGGCGGAATTTTGGTCAGGTATTTTTCGAGCGATGCTACCGGGCAGAGGGGATTTCCTCGCTCCTCAAACATTGCGCCCCTACGATTTTCTTTGTCTCGCTCAAGTGGGTCTTTATGGTTTTTGGTTTCTTCATTAAATGTCATGGTGAAATACTTTTCTCCATTCTCATGACGTTTTAGTACGAATGAGTCAGGTTTGAGATCCCGGTTCCCCTCTTTACCCCTGCGTCCAAAGTGCAACTGAATATCATACCAGACCTTGTTCAGTAAACCTTTTGGATAGTCTGGATTTAATGTTGCAGAATATTTTAAGGTGCGCTGGTCTTCAGGTGATATCGGGGGGCGGTGTGTTGTTTTGTCTTTCCCTGCCCTTCTGAGCTCTTTCACAACACCTTTGAAGACATTATTGGCTGATGTGAATTCTGGGTCCTGCATCAGATTCCAAGACCGGCTAACCGGTGGCTCGTTGATGTAACGGTTTAGACCAGCACGAAGCCCAAGGTAGCTGCTGATGCTGTAGTGCTCCCCTTTAGTTGTCCGGATGGACCCAAAAAACTGCCTCAGGACTGTATTTAGCTCTGCCTTCTCAATGGACTGGATGTTTATGTCTATATGTTTAAGGCTTAGCCAAGTCTGGAGGCAGTTCAAGGCCCATGTTGTTTGCCTTACGGTGTTAATTTCATTTCGACTCTTCTCCAATTTGTCCAGGTCGGCCGGTGTCATATCAGCACACCTGGGGGTTTGCACTGAAGTACCTTCGTCCTCTCCTTCTGATTCATAGTTTAATTCAAATGTTATATTTGGAAATATATCCATCTTCTCTTTCTGTTGTAGGCTAGGCTATATGACCGCTAATGTAGTCTAATTAACGGTAATTTAACACCTGTGCGGGAACGGTAATTTAACACCTGTGCGGGCGGAGTGATACACATAGTTAAAAGTCCCAGTGCTGTTATACTATATATCGTAACTCATGGAATGCCTCTTGTCCAATCAAATGACTTGGTCGGAACTAACTGTTGTATAAATATATAATACCTGACAGCAGGGCTCGACAGTGCGACTGTTTTGGTCGCATTTGCGAGTGAATATATTTCTGTGCGACTATTGAAATACATTCAATCGCACCAGTGCGACTAAAAGACTAAAATGCTGAACTACTGTCATGCGCAGTCAAACGTATGTGTATAAGCGATGAGGGAATGAAAACAGTGAACAGAAAGTTTGAGTCCTATATGCGCTTAAAATGCGCTCGTAGCGCTGTGTTTTGTTAGCCGCTTAGCAGCGTTTGCTTCCGGTTTCATTACAAAGAGGTTAACCCTATATGTGCCTGACGTCTAACATTCAAATGACTCTAACTTCATCTTTTTTCGTATTTCAATGTATGACACATCATTTGAAAGCTTATGATCCGTAGTTCCAATCCACAACACGTCACATTTGAAAGTGTTTATGTATTTTTTTTACATTTGAAAGTGTTTTTTGTTTATATATATTTAGAATATACCAGTCATATTCTGGAATGTGTCTAAATGTTAAAGTTCCATAAGTATAAGCAAAATAAAGTAACAGTTTGTAAATAAATAGTAGCATTATTTTATTTTTTAAAACACGAACCGTGAACCGTGACCCAAAAACCGAGGTTCATACCGAACCGTGGGCCAACTGAAATTAATATTCTTACTTCCCCTTTACATTGTGTGAGTCTCCATTTTTATTACGTCCAAGAGCCGGTTATGATCTTTTTGATATGTTATGATTATGATAATTTGTTGTCGTTGTTGACGAAAATTGCGCAATTTTCATTGTGCTACTGAAATTCTTGGTGTGCTACTAAATTTTTCAACATGGTAGCACAGTGCTACCTGGGAAAAAGGTAAGCGTCAAGCCCTGCCTGACAGTTATATATGTAATACCTGACAGTTATATATATAATACCTGACAGTTATATATGTAATACCTGACAGTTATATGTATATATAATACCTGACAGTTATATATATATATATATATATATATATATATATATAATACCTGACAGTTATATATGTAATACCTGACAGTTATATATATAATACCTGACAGGTGTTATATATAGTATATACTGTATATTATATATAGTAATATATATATCGTTTTTGAAATGTGTATTATTCCTAGTTCATCTATTTGCATGGTTGTCTAATCCCATCCCTGTTTATTCTCACAGGAGAAAGTCTTCCTGATCACAACTCTGGGAGTGATGAAACATTAAGTGCTCCTGCAAGTCCGCCTGCACCAGATCCTCGTAAGATTCCTAAGTGGAAGTGTAACCAAGTTCAGAACATTCACTCCTCAAGTTCAGATCATAGTTGACTGTTGTTCCTGCTGACTGCCCCCCCCCCCCCCCCCCCCCCCCCCCCCCCACACACACACACACACACACACACACACACACACACACACACACACACACACACACGCACACACACCCCGCTCTCTTTCCACATAGATTAGTTGATTCTGTTTCTATTTGTTTTTATTTATGTATCTTCACTGTCTTTGCCGTTCTCATGTATTGTATGTATTGTTCTATGTCGACCCTGAGTATTTCTGTTTATATGTTTGTTTTTTAAATCCTTGCCGGGGCTTCTTGGCCTGATCATCATTGAAAATGAGAATTTGTTCTCAACTGATTTTATCTGGTTAAATAAAGGTCAAATAAAAATAAATAAAGATTCCCCCACGAATGCTGTCTAATCGCACGCTTTTTGATAGCGTTGATGGTTTACATGGGGTATTAGAGGAGACAGTAACATGTGCTGGCAAGCCAGAGGCCGCAAGTTTGAGACTCGGTCAGAGCAACTTGAATTGCGGGACTACTGTTTGCGAGAACTCTGTCGTCTGTTGTCTGTTTCAGCAGCAAATGTACATTATTTCAAGTTCAATCTACAGTACTTGCATTTTAGATGTTATCTAATCCCATAGTTCTTCTCACAGTAGATCACACTCTTCCTGATCACATCTCTGGAGGTGAAGACACATTAAGGGTACCTGGAAGTCCGCCAGCGCCAGATGCTCTCCAGGTGGGAGGAAATTATGACTACATGTTGACTAAATGTTCTTATGAGATCAGTTTATTACAGTAATGTAACAAACCTTCAAAGAATGTCAAAAGATTTAAGGTGTCCGAGTTGGATGAATAGAATTTATCCATAAACGTAGTTAAACATGGATAAACATTTCATTTGACCCAATTAAATCATTGTTTATGATGTTTCCATCTCCCTCCAGGAGGACGGGGAGGAGGAGAGAGTTCACTGTTGCTCTGAGTGTGACCAGGGGTTCGGTCAGCCCTATGACCTCATGCTGCACCAGAGAACACACTTCAGAAGGGTGCTGTTCCATTGCTTTGTGTGCGAGGAGAAATTCAACACGGAGGCGCAACTCACAACACATGAGAAACAGCACTCGGGTAAGGATCCAGAATGAGCATAGTGCATTGTGGGGCGGCTGTGGCGTAGGAGGTAGAGTCGCCGTCTAATGATCACAAGGTTGGCAGATCAGCGGTTCGAGCCCCGGCTGGCCACGTGTCGAAGTGTCCTTGGGCAAGACACTGAACTCCAAAATTGCTCCCAGTGAGCGGGCCAGCGCCTTGCATGGCAGCTTGCCGCCATTGGTGTGTGAATGTGTGTGTGAATGGGTGAATGAGAGGCCGTTGTAAAGCGATTTGGAGCAGCTATATAAGTGCAGTCCACTGATGTTTTCGGACTCCTGTCCTGTAAAACCTGCTACGAACATTGTGCCGAAATGAACACTGTCAACAAAATACATCTGAGGACATTTGCATTGAAATATTTTGGCTTGACTAGCGAGTGTGTCATTGATATTCAACAAATTTTTCAGAATAAAAGTCTGAACATTTGGTCGGTTGCCGACTTGTTCCCCCTTTCACCAGATGCAGGAGAGATGTCCTCCGGGGAGGAGAGTCCTCCCACGTTAGTGGGTCAGTGCCTGGGGAGGCGCAAAGCAAAGTCTCCCGCTGGAGTGAAGTCTCCTGCCCGCTGCCCGACGTGCGGAAGAGAGTTCCCAGACTCCCGCGGCATCCGAAGACACATGAGGATTCACACAGGAGAGAAACCTTTCAGGTGCTCCACATGTGGGATGAGATTCAATCAGAAAGGACATCTCAATACACACCAGAAAATGTACAGAGGTGAGGAGTTGACCAGCTGACCCATAGGACTCCTAAGCATGCCTTTCAAATGGAGTTTGTTGAACTTGCTTCCAGTTCAAGACATACATCTTTTCCATAGGGCTTACATTTTCGTATATGTCTTATTTCCTGATTAACTAGTATTTGATTAGTTGATTAGTTTGCTACCTCTAGTCTCTATGCTACTAAGTTTAGACTTTGAGACCATATTATTGAAAACCATTTAATAGCTGAGCGCTAGTTAATGTGATTTAAAAAAAAATGTATCCATAGAAAACACACTGATGGGTATTCAAATAGTCACACTGTGTTTGTCCGACAGGAGGGAAACCCAACGCATGCTACGCTGGTGAGCAGGAGAGTCGCCCACCGTCTGAAGTACCCGAACCATCAGTTGGAGTAGCCAAATCGTCAGTTGGGATAGTCGAATCGTCAGTTGGGATAGTCGAACCGTCAGCTGGGATAGTCGAATCGTCAGTTGGGATAGTCGAACCGTCAGTTGGGATAGTCGAATCGTCAGTTGGGATAGTCGAACCGCCAGTTGGGATAGTCGAATCGTCAGTTGGGATAGTCGAATCGCCAGTTGGGATAGTCGAATCGTCAGTTGGGATAGTCGAATCGTCAGTTGGGATAGTCGAACCGTCAGCTGGGATAGTCGAATCGTCAGTTGGGATAGTCGAATCGCCAGTTGGGATAGTCGAATCGTCAGTTGGGATAGTCGAATCGCCAGTTGGGATAGTCGAATCGGCAGTTGGGATAGTCGAATCGGCAGTTGGGATAGTCGAATCGCCAGTTGGGATAGTCGAACCGTCAGTTGGGATAGTCGAATCGTCAGTTGGGATAGTCGAATCGTCAGTTGGGATAGTCGAATCGTCAGTTGGGATAGTCGAATCGTCAGTTGGGATAGTCGAATCGCCAGTTGGGATAGTCGAATCGTCAGTTGGGATAGTCGAATCGTCAGTTGGGATAGTCGAATCGTCAGTTGGGATAGTCGAATCGTCAGTTGGGGTAGCTGAACCGTCAGTTGGGGTAGCTGAACCGTCAGTTGCACCTTGTTTCTGTCCTGTGTGCGGGACGGCGTTCGCGAGGGCCGAGCAGCTCCCAGAACACCAGCTCGTCCACCTCAGCGAGAAGCCCTACCCCTGCCCTGTCTGCGGGAAGAGATTCGCCAACGAAAGCTACGTAAAAATCCACCAGCGGGTACACACCGGAGAAAAGCCTTACCCGTGCTCAGAGTGCGGCCAGAGGTTTGTGACGACGTCGGCCCTTAAAAACCACAAGGTGACGCACACCGGAGAGAAGCCGTACGGCTGCACGGTGTGCGGGGTGGGGTTCAGGCAGTCGTCGCACCTGTCGGTGCACTACCAGACTCACTCGGGGAGGAGGCCTTACCTCTGCTCCGTCTGCGGGAAGAGCTACGTCCGGTCGGACGAGCTCAAAGTTCACAGGAGAACTCACACGGGGGAGAAACCATACCAGTGCGATGAGTGCGGGAAGAGGTTTTACTACCGGCAAGGCCTTCGTGCACACCAAAGGACTCACGCCGGCAAGCCCATCGGGCCAACCAGACAGTTGGGTCGACCCAAGCAGTCACCTAAAAGCAGTCAATTGACTTGATTTAAAAAAAAAAAAATATAATAATAAAAAAAAATGTTTGTGTGCAGCTGTTGTTCATGTTATGAGACGATGCGAACTGTGTATCTGTTATGATGCCGTTTTATACCATAGTACTTATAGCTGAAGGGACACTAATTACGGCATTTTACTTGTTATGTAGGATCTTTCTAGAATGTTCAGAGAAGTGCTGTCTTATCGTAGTGATAGTGGAAGATTGGAAAATATTTTGTCTTGCCTTTCACATCTTTATCTTGGGTGTATAAATATATTTGTATATATCTATCTATATATTTTTTTCTCCAGATCCATAAGCCTTTATTGTATTGGAAGAGCCTGTCTTTGTATTAATCTTGATGTAATTGCCTTGTTCGTTCCAGTAGAAGCTCACTTCATGAAGCTAGACATTCAAAGCACAATGCCCACAGCACTGCACTTAACCCCTAACTGCTCCAGGGGTGTTGACTATAACTGACCCTGAGCCCAAAGCTCTGAGCTCTGTTCTCCCTGGGGGGGGGGGGGGGGGGTTGCAGAAAATAGCACATTCCAAACAGTTGATTGACTATTGATTAGCAAATAAAATGTTTTTTAAAACAAACAAACTTGTGCCTTGTAGCCTGCATGTGAAATGCTATCTACTCTACCCAATGATGCACATAATTCAATAAAAAAAACGTACCTTGCTCCTTTACCACAAGGGTCTTTCTCTATGTTCAGAAGTGGCTATACTAACTCATGTGGTTAGGGGACTGCCCAGTCTCTCTGATGGTCATGTCAGTTATCATTTGAAACATTTATAATCCGTTTGTGCAACACTAGAGAGGCACCTGCTGACAATAAGGTTACATAGTAGACACTGCATTATTCACGTGAGGGACCTTTATTGTGAAGGTCGAAGAAAATCATGACCCGGATGTGATGCAATTTGTGTTTTGGTTTTTAGGAGGAAAAAAAAAATGTTATTCCTCTCATGACATCTAGCTAATTTGCAACATTAAGGAAGTACAAGACCTGATCTTTTGTATCTTCAAAAATTGCAGGCGATATTACCCCACCTGGATTTAAACCACTTACGGAACTTACTTTACTAACGAGGGAGTCGGGAGGTTTGACATTTGGAATAACTGTTTCAGCATCAGCAGAAGCATGACTGTAGCCGGCCCGGCTGACTAGCTAACTGACTGTTTAACATAGAGCTGGAGTAGTTTAACATAGAGCTGGAGTAGTTTGCAGTATGGATATGATCTATGGTAGTTTGTGCTTGCAGCGCGATGGCACGTCACTGTCTGTGAAATGTACAGTCGGGATGATTCGCGATAGATGAGAGATGAATGTTTGAGAAAAAGCTTGGACTTGTGTGAGTCCTGATGTGAGTTCTCTGGACACTCACTAAAACGCTTATTGCAAATTTAAAATGAGTAAATAATGTTGGTATTATAGTTTTTCATGAGGATTCATTATGACCAGTTCATCCCACCTCTTTGCCGCTCAACTGAACCCAAGCCCACCCTGTCTGACCGTAACCTTGGTGACACAATGCAGAATCAGGAGATGATTTCAAGTAGTGAAACAAAACAAATGGATATTATAGTCAAAGAAGAGGATGACATAGCTTGGGGGTTGAATGCTGGTAGGTACTAACTAGGCATGTTCACTGAAATGTGACTTTTATTTCATATATATTGACACACACATACATATATATACTGTATATTGTAGTGCCGAGAGACGAGAGTCGGAGGCGGTGTATCGAATGTCACAGCTAAACGTTTATTTACAGACATGAACAAGTCTCTACCACATGCTTCAAGAAGTCACAAACTTGGGTACTACACACTTAACTCTCCGTGCGGAACCAAACTCCCCAACCCATAGTTCCGTGGGTGAATTATGTCAACCCACCACTATATATATAAGGTGACCCTTTTTACTCATCTTTACCAATAATTGTGGTTGGCACTACTGTATATAGTTTTAACTCATTCAGTGCAGAAGTTTGTGTGTTAGTGTGAATAAAGTTGCCCAGGTTGTCGACTTTATTCACCAAAAATGCATACATGATGATGCTTCATTTTGTAGCCAATCAAAGTGTTGTTGCTAGGTAAAATACCACGTAGAACACTTGGCACTCTAGGTGTTGAGTGTTCTGGAATGCTTTGGCAGTTGGTGAGTTAATTATCTGCCCATTTCCCACAGGAGCGAGTCCTGACCTCAGCTCTAGTGGAGGGGAGATTCCCCCCACATCAGGAGAGCCCCCCCAACACCCGGACAACCACAAAGCAAAGAGCCCTCACCAATGCCTCGAATGTGGAAAAGAATTCTCTGCCTTATCAAGTTTTAAACGGCACCGGATGACACACACAGGAGAGAGGCCTCGCCTGTGGCCCCTGAAGTCGCACCAGATGACGCACGCTCACTATGTCACGGAATCGCCTGGTGTACAGCTACAACGACAGCCAGAGGCAAGTCATTTGGGCGATTACAAAAAGTTTGAGGTAGATTAGACATTTCAAGTCAACAATTTGTGAGAGCAGCTGGTGAAACTGTGAACAAGTCGACAACCAATCAAAACATTCCGACTTTTATTCAGAAAAAAATTGCAATGCAATGTTGCAATGTTTTGGCTTGACTAGTGAATGTGACATTGATTTTCAACAATGTTACATTTTTCTGAATGAAAGTCTGATTGCCAAGTCGGTTGCCGACTTGTTCCCGGTTTCACCAGCTGCTGTCACATATTGTATCAATTCAAACTCGACAGATGTTGTCCTACCAATCTGCTCATTATCCAGCTGTATGTCTTTCATTCAGGCACCTGATGACCCTAAACCCAGAGAGTCTCAGGGTCCTGACAGTAACCAGACTGACCAGGAAACAGCGAAGGGGTTAGAGGCCGACTCTGAGAACTCAGGCAACCTCCATCAAACACTCCAGCTCAATGGAGAGGCATCTGGTTGGTATTTTCCTTATTTATTTATTTTTATGTTCACCTAGAATGGTGTCAATGGTCAGTTACATAAAACGGTATTTGTTTGCCTTGTTGATTTACCTGTACCCTCTCCTTCTTTCCTGTCAGCAAAGCACTTTAACTCACGCTCCAGTGACAAGGAGGGCTCTTCTACATCTGGGCGTACTGAACACCAGGACAATCACAAAGCAAAGCGTCCTCCTTACCGCTGCCTAGAATGTGGAAAAGTTTGCCCTCTCCCGTCAAGGCTTAAAATCCACATGAGGACGCACTCCGGAGAGAAGCCTTACCCGTGCTCGGTGTGCGGGAAGCGGTTCCGCGAGATAGGACACCTCAACGTACACCAGAGGTTGCACACCGGTGAAAAGCCTTACCCGTGCCCAGACTGTGAGATGAGGTTCGTCAGCCAAGGGCAGCTAACGTCACACCGGTACACGCACACTGGAAAGAGTGGACACGCACACTGGAAACCCCAACTTTGCCCTTTGTGCGGGAAACGGTTCCGTAACCGGTCCAAACTGCTACGGCACCAGAAAATACACTCTGGTGAGAAGCCTTACCCGTGCTCTGTGTGTGGGATGACGTTCCGCGAGAGAGGCCACCTCAGCACCCATCAGCGTCTTCACTCCGGAGAGAAGCCCTACTCGTGCCCGGACTGCGGAAAGAGTTTTATTAGTCTTGGAAATATGAAGATCCACCATCGGATTCACACGGGAGAGAAGCCTTACCATTGTTCGTTCTGTGGGAAGACGTTCTCTAGACTCGGTCACCTGAAGTCCCACTTACGAACGCATTCCGGATTGAGGCCAAAACTAACGGTGCAGAAGACTTTTCAGTGCCCCGACTGCGGGATGAGCTTCTCTTCGTCAAAAACGTTATGGAATCACAGACGTACACATGCCAGAAGAGGCACTGCTGCCGGTGTGAGTCGAGCTGCTGGCCAACCACTCAAGCAACGGGGGGCCACGCCTCTCCGTGATGAGGTAGATTTATACCTCATAACGACAAACTGACTATAACTACATGTAATTTATTCAAGTAATTCTTCCTTCTTCTCGCAATGTAACTGCCAATGGCCCCTGGTCATAGCATAGATACATTTTTCTTATAAGGGCTGATGGATAGATGATTGACTTACTTAGACAAGTATATTTGTTGTAAGTTGCTTTGGATAAAGGTGTCTGCTAAATGCCCAAAATGTATATGATTCTTAATCCTAGGCTGATATGAACCAATCCAGCCAGGCCTCATCCAGCAGTGAACCCAAACCGTCTGAGTCACTAGGCTCAGATTGTTGCCATAGAGACGGACACAAGCTACAGGATCTGAAGGTGGCTTTAGTAAGAGTAAGAGTGGAGGACGCTGGCCACAGACTGGAACTAGATGTTGCAGTGAAAAAGGAAGAGGATCCCTTCTTTAGTAAGTCTATTGCGGGCGTCTGGGTGGCGTAACTCATTAAAATGCTTGTCACGTAATCGAAGGGGCCCAGGTTCGATTACGTCCATTGGCGTATTCTCATCGCTTCTCTCTCTCTCTCCCATCCTTCCTGTCAAGTCATGAAGCATGAATGATTTATTGACATTGTGACTTCTAGTTCTTCAATTGACTTGTAGTTCCTTATTGTCTCTATTTTTGCGTCTTTCACACAGCAGAAAAATGTAAGGGCAAAGAACAGGGGGATGGTGCAGAGGAGAAGGACATTGGTGGTTTCATCAATTCTGATGGAGAAGAAATTGATTGGGATTCCATTGAACATAGTACGTGAGCGATGAATAGGATCTAAAAAATAAAATTATGAATTAATTAGGAAATTGGGATTTATTTTAATCTAACTCATGCTTTCTCATTTCTACAGGAGAGAGTTCTGACCATCAGTCCGGCAGCGAGGAGAGTCCCCTTGTATCGAGGAAACCGGAAGACCAGGAGAACCACAAAGCAAAGGGCCCTCATCTGTGTTCAGTGTGTGGGAAGGAACTATCCAGCGCTTCTAAACTGATGTTACATCACAGATCACACACAGGAGAGAAGCCTTTCCCGTGTCTGGTGTGTGGGAAACAATTCTCTCAAGCTGCGAACCTTAAGACTCACCAGAAGGTGCACAGTGGCGAGAAACCGTACCCCTGCCAGGACTGTGGCAGCAGGTTCACTCACCCGGGAGACTTGAAGAGGCACCAGTTGCTGCATACAGGAGAGAAGCCGTACAGCTGCTCAGAGTGTGGCAAAAGCTTCGCCCTACCGTCATACCTGAAATCACACCAGCTTACACATACCGGAGAGAAGTCCCACTCCTGTGGCCTCTGTGCGAAGAGTTTCCCCACAGCTTCGAGGCTGAGGAGTCACGAGAGAGTGCATACGGGGGAGAAGCCTTACCGGTGCTCGTACTGTGACAGGAGCTTCGCTCTATCGGGGACCCTGGTGAAACACGAACGGCTCCACACGGGAGAAACGCCTTACCGCTGCACGGAGTGCGACAAGGGATTCTCTCAGCTGCCGTCCTTAAAGAGACACATGCGTAGGCACACCGGGGAGAGCTTCTATCATTGTTCTCAGTGTGAGGAGAGCTTTCCAACGTCGACAGAGCTGGAAGAGCACCAAAGTTTGTGCAAGAAAGACTTGTTGAAGACGGTAGGATGTGAATGTATTCCTCAAGTTCTAAGTCCAAGGGATGCTAAATTCCTAGGAGGCCGCAGTGGCCAATGTTGTTCTTTTTAACTACGTATTAGATTCACTCATTTAATGCTGTGGGTGAATAAAGTCGCCCCAATTGTGATTCTGGTGTGCCACGGGTGATGAGAAAGAAGAAGAAAAAAAGAAATATGACGTTTGATTTTGTACCCAATCAAGGTATTATTGCTCGGTAGATGCCACATAAAACACTTGGCACTCTAGTTGCTGGATCTTCCGGAATTCTTTGGCAGTTGGTGGGTTAAGGTCTAGGAAAGCAAATGTATGGACTCCCTAGCCAACCAAGAGTTTCCACACCCTTATTCTACATGATGATAGATTTGAACAATATAGCTAGGCATTGTGTTGCGATAAATTACATTCGTTACATTCCCATCACTTTGATCTTTCCTTTTATATTTCTTTTAAGGATTCTAACGCTGCATCCAAACCCGGGGAAGTGCTGGGCTCTGACAGTAACCATGGCGACACAAATGTCCTGCAGGTGGAGGGGGTGCAGTCCCCTAAAGACGGGCCCACAGTTAAAGTTCAAGTGGAGAAAGTCGGTGGATCGATCAACTCTGACGGAGAGGAAGGCGACTGGAATCCTCTTCCATGTAGTAAGTGTCAGAAGAACACTCAGTTATTGAATCTAGAACACTCAGTTATTGAATCTAGGGACCCAAGATTCTCTTTCTTTACACTGCAACATATGCTGGTTACCAGCGTCCCGATTGGGGTTCCACGATTGACAGTAGAAAAGGCATTGACGCTGACACCGAAAACTGCTTGTTTTCACAGAGGACGGTCCTGACCATCAGTCCGCTAGTGAGGAGAGTCCCTCTAAGTCAGGAGACCCTGAACATCACCAGGAGAACCGCAAAGCCAAGAGCCCTCACCGCTGCCTCGAGTGTGGGAAAGAGTTCTCCGTTTTATCCAGACTACAGAAGCACATGAAGACGCACACCGGCGAGAAGCCGTACCCGTGCTCCGTGTGCGGGAAGAGGTTCCGCGAGAACGCGCATCTCCGAGAGCACACAAAAACGCACACGGGGGAAAAACCGTACTCCTGTTCGGACTGCGGAAACACCTTTTCTTTCGTGGCAGCCTTAAAAAGACATTTGCAGACACACACGGGGGAGAAGCCTCACACCTGTTCCGTGTGTGACAAGAGTTTTTCCCGAGTCGGTGGTCTCAGAGAACACAAGCGATCGCACACGGGAGAGAGGCCTCATTCTTGTCTCGTCTGTGGAATGACTTTCTCCAGAGTGACCGCTTTTAAGAAACACCAGCTGACGCACACCGGAGAGAAGCGGCACATCTGCGACGTCTGCGGGAAGGGGTTCTCCGAAGCGACGTACCTGAGGAGTCATCAGAGAACGCACACCGGAGAGAAGCCCTACCAGTGCGAGGACTGTGGGAAGAGTTTCTCCCAGTCAGGCAGTCTGGGAAGACATCGACTAACTCACTCCAAGGACAAGCTTGATTCTGGCTCTCTGGTAGCTGCTGCTGGTGATCACCCGAACCCTGAGCAACTTACCGAGGACTCTCACAAGGTGGGATAAAGGCCCACTCCAGTAATATGTCACATTTCTAGATAGATAGATAGATAGATAGATAGATAGGTACTTACTTTATTGATCCCAGAGGGGAAATTACAGTGTTGCAGCTAGGGATGCACCGAACATTCGGCCACCGAATGTATTCGGCCGAATATCGCAAAATAAAGCACATTCGGTATTCGGCCGAATGTGTGAAAACACCGAATGTTTACCACCGAATAGTGGCCGTGTTTTGATGACGCAATACGATTAAATATAACTCTCAACAGGCGCGCGGCGCGAGGCGACGCGCTTTCAAAACTGGCTGCGTTCGTAAATTCACTCAGGAAGTCCGATCAGCACTCGTGGAATGCCTCTCGTCCAATCAAATGACTCGGTTTCTCTATGACGTCGGGCCCAGTGTGCGCTCCAGCGCTCTCAGAGCGACTTTACGAACGCAACCTTACACTCATCTAGCTAGTTAGCTTAGCAGTCGTAGTGGAAGAAGCAGAGTTGTTGCCTTGTTGAAAACATATTCAGACTCCCAGCTGTTCTACACGAGTTTATGACATGCAGCTGTATCATGCGGTGGTTTCTATGCAAACCAGAGACTATAAAAACAAAAGATATTCATTCTGAAATAACATTAACTATTATCCTTACACTCAGGTGGACTCAATTCAACTTGTTGAATGACTTGTTGAAGACATTTAGCATTTGACCTAATTTTAAGAGTGACAAAGGGTCTGAATACTTATGTACATGAGGTATTTCTGTATTTACATTTTAATACATTTGCAAACATTAAAAAACGTTTTTACTTAGATTATGGGGTACTGTGTGTGGATTGATGGCAAATCTATTCAAAAATGTGAAAAAAGTGAAGGGGTCTAAATACTTTCTGAAGCCTATGTAGAGACAAATCATGAATATCATTAACTTGAACCCTGGAAAGCAGTAGAGATTAAATCCCACGATAATTAGTTATAATAAGTTATATATAAAAGTTCTTTTTTTTCAATCTCAATTTCTTTCTTTGAGAAGCATGAATAAAAAGCAAAATGTATTTAGTTTATGCAATGATAAAATTAAAAACTGCCGATACACATTCGGTATTCGGTATTCGGCCAAGTGTTTCCTTAAATTCGGCTTCGGCCTCGGCCAAGAATTTTCATTTCGGTGCATCCCTAGTTGCAGCCACCAATGACACATCATCACAACACAAAGGTTCGCTTCCTTAGACAAATGTATTTGTTTGTAAGTCACTTTGTATAAAGGCGTCTGCTAAATGCCCAAAAATGTTAATGTAAATGATCCCAAGAGGATTCTGTAGCTCGCCTCATACTGGATCCAAAACTGGAGGTTTTTCTGTTAGCTTTAGCATCGCTTCTGTCATTGTCGCAAGCAGTCGTGTCTCTTTTCTCTGCTTCTGTTACTTCTTCTGTCACTTTTCTCTTCTCTGTTTTAAAAAAAAAAAATTATCTCTTTTGTTTTTAGGATACTGGTGACCCACCCGGCCCGTCCCTCTCCTGTCCTGCTGAACCCAAACCCAAACAGTCGCCGGAGCCTCACAGTAACCATAGCAACCAGACCGCAGCAACACGGGGGCTGCTGGATGCTGCATCGGACGAACAGGAAGAAGAAGTCGGCGGTTTTATCAATGCCGAAGGCGTGGAAGTGGATTGGGATTTTTCTTATCTTAGTAAGTCACGGTTGAATGGGTTAGACTTTGGTCGAAACCGTGTTATTTTTCCTCAGTTGATCAAACACTCTACTTGGCAGTATGTAAAAAAAATAAAAAATACGGAATACTAGCTGATCTCGGTCTAGAATGTGTGTCTGAAATGTGTGAAATAAATGATGTAGCGATCACTTCTGTTTACGTGTGATAGAGCCATCAGTACCACAACGTGGAGGCCAAGGGGGGTAATACATGTAAAAAGCCTAGAAGACTTCACTAATGCTTAACGCTATACAACATTGACATGAAGTGTGTTCCTTTGTTTAACTCTCAACTATCTTGTTGACACACAGCCGAGAGTCCCGGCCTTCGCTCTGGGAACGAGGATATCGGAGGAGGAGCGCCCGGACGCCGCCGCGAGGACCTCAAAGCCAAGAGCTCCTACTGCTGTTCCGTCTGCGGCAAAGACTGCCAGAAGCAGTCGGCGCTGATCAAACACATGCGGACTCACACCGGAGAGAAGCCTTTCAAATGCTGCGTGTGCGCCAAGCGGTTCTCGCAGAACGGACACCTCAAAGACCACCAGAAGGTCCACACGGGGGAGAAGCCGTTCCCCTGTCCGGACTGCGGGAAGAGTTTCGCTCACGCGAGCGCGATGAGGAGACACATGCTGGGACACTCGGGAGAGAAGCCTCACTGCTGCACCGTGTGCGGGAAGGGGTTCTCTCAGGCGGGACGTCTGAAGGAACACCTGCGCCGGCACGCGGGGGACAAGCCCTACCCGTGCTCCGTCTGCAGGAAGGCTTTCGCCAGCCGGATCGACCTCTCGAAACATCAGAGGACGCACAGGAGAGACAAACCGCACGGCTGCGGCCAGTGTGGGCGGGGCTTCGCTCGACGCCACAGCCTACGGAAGCACCAGCGGACACACCTAACCGAGGAGTCTGAAAGTGTGAAGAGTGAGGGAGACGTGTCTGTGACCGACGATGACACTTCCTCTGCAGCTCATATCAGCAGGGTGGACAAACAATGATTAGTGTTTCCTGTCTGTCTGTCTGTCTGTCTAACATCAAGCAGGGAGACACTTGTAGTCGGATTTGTGCTTCCAAAGAGTTTTATCTTTTTTTTTTTTTTTTTTCTTGAACAGAAAAACAAACAACAGGAGAGACAGACGCCACAAACGGGGAAAAAACAAACAAGATACAAGTAATACACAAACATTGAAGCAGACAAAAAATATATATATATAAATACATAAAAATAAAAATAAATCTGGGTACAAAGGTACATTTCTTTTGGGGGGGTATGCATGGCAGGGCGTGAACATAAAAATTATAATCAGACAGCCATCCATCCATGATCTCAGAGCTAAAAAAACAAAACAGGGAGAGCCACTTATGTACTGCGCAGTCCTTGCAGTAATGTAGAGGCCAGTCTTGGGCCAATAAAGGCCAGATATGGATCCCACATACTGTGGAAATGGTCAGTTCTGGAGTCCAACATTGCTGTAACAAATTCACAAGGAATGCAGCTCATAATAATGTTGTGCCAGGAGTTCTTTGAAGGAGAGGCTTCTTTAATCCAGTATAGTAGAATGTTCTTCCTTGCAGCAAAAGTGAGCAAATTAAACAGTCTCTTATGACTGGGTCTTGTAATATGACAGTCGGTAAAGCCAAGAAGCAGATTTACAGGGTTAAGCTCAATAGGTGCATCAAAAATAAAGGTCAGTTCGTCTACTACACTTGACCAGTAATTCTGTATCTTCGAACATGACCAAAAACAGTGAATAAAATCACCAATAAAGGTTTGACATTTACAGCACATTGGGGAAGAATCTGGATACATTTTGTTTTTGAGTGCAGGAGTTATATGTATACGGTGGAGAATTTTGAGTTGAGTTGATTTAAACCGATTACAAACAGATATATCTTTGGCATATGTCCAGACCTGCTGCCAGTCTGGGGCTCCAATAGAGATACCCAGATCTCTTTCCCACGCCACTTTAGTGGCCAGGGAGGTAGGCGGTAAAATAGAACATTTATAGAAAGTGTTAATTCGTACAGGAACTTGGAGAGATAAGATCTGTTCAATCTGTGAGACTGTGTTGTTAGTTATTAATGTGCTGTCCTTAACAATAAAATGTTTAAGTTGTACATTTTTAACCTGGAATTTTTAACCTGGCTTTATCCAATGTTCAGATTTAAGTTCTTGAATGTTATGCAAATTACCGCATATTTAATTAGGTAACCCCTCATTTGCATATTTAAAAATACAATTTCAGGAAACTTGTAATACAAAAAATAATTGTCTTAATGTAAGTGATTAACTGGGGAAGTTTCATAGTGAAGGCTATTAGTTAATTTGTTTACCCTATTCACCTACCTTAAAGGTTACAGGTATTTTGGATTTGGCCCTCTGGCAAAAACCCCCGGGAGTTTTGGGAGGGACCTGGAGGCTACATTTTTCATAAAAGGTCCCTAGAAGTCAAATAAATCATCAAAACATGTTAGCCAGAGAGTGGTCACGGAATTTTGGTTTTGGACCCTACTAACTACTGTGAGTAACAACCATAATCATGTTACCACTTTGAGAGGAATTCCTCATATATATTCTATTTGGCAGTTTTTGGAGTGCCTGTCTGTGTATTCTAGTTGACAAGACATGGATGTTGTTTGTTTAAAACGTTTATGCTAGCTCGAGAGTTCGTAGAGCTAGCATCTGTAAGTAGCTACTGTGCGCAGGGTTGCCAGATGGGGCGGATTACCCTCGAATGGGCTACTTTTCATCACACTGGGCCGGAAAAAGGCAGTTGGGCTGGATAAATAACATTTAAGCGATATCAAAATGTCAGTACCTGAATGTTACAACATGTGTTAAGTTAAAACGCACACCCTAGTAG
The DNA here is from genome assembly GCF_963989245.1 of Nansenia antarctica. Taxonomy (NCBI): domain Eukaryota; kingdom Metazoa; phylum Chordata; class Actinopteri; order Argentiniformes; family Microstomatidae; genus Nansenia; species Nansenia antarctica. The sequence goes on along the minus strand of NC_137675.1, from coordinate 3,503,706 downwards.
CTATATACAATGTGCATTTTTTTTAAACGTTATTTTACAAACATCATTGGCAACAGACAAACAGTTTAGGGCGCAGGAGATGGGCACCTGCCGAATAGGAATTAGTGGTTTTCTGACAATTATAGGTTTTGGGCTGGTGGTTTTTGGTCGATTAAGCGATTTTTAGACTGTGGTTAGGCTGGAAAATGTCAACCTATCTGGCAACCCTGGTTCGCCCTGTCACACTGACAAGGAACAAGAGGATTTTGGAAGGTGAGATTAGCGCGGGACATGAGGGTCTTTGCTGATCATTTCTGAGTTTGAGAGTATTTAATTGTACACCTACTTAGTAGCTGAAGTTTGCCAACAATATTAGAGCAACTTTAATAAGTTTGGAATTTAGCTGGCATAGCTATCAAGATATTTCTGAGGTGATTATAGCTAGCTAGCTAATTATCGTCATCATATTTGGCTTTTTTCACTTGAGGTTTTTGGTGAGGAGGTGCAATGCGTTTGTCTAATTCTCTGTGCAGGATGTGGTGGACAAGGTCATCAAATCCATCTGTGACAATTGAAAAGTACAAAACATGCTGTCAATATTATGATATCTTTCTTGGATGATATTTGAGTGATGGTAAATTGCTCAACAGTCTAGAACGTTGTATACGCTGATACGCTCATCAATGGAAGCTCTCCTCAACGCCCCCAATCCCTCGCCTCCTCCCTGCCACCCATACCTAGAGCATTGGATGGGCCGTGAGACAGATGCAAATAGAGAGATAGGTGAGTACATTGGATGGGCCGTGAGACAGATGTAAATAGAGAGATAGGTGAGTAGCCGGGCCCACCTGTGTTGATAGTCACACACATCGTAGAATTAGTTTATGACATGGTTGTTGTCTATGGGGGGCGTTTATGAATGAACGATAAGTGGACAATCCCTTGTTGTGTACCTTTTTGGGACTGATGTTTCTTATCTTCATTAGCAGCTGTCTCAGCCAATGCCCCATGTCCTTTAATGGCGGGTGAGGGCCCTCTGTTGGCGTCTGAGGTATGTTCACCAACAGCACCTGTCCGGATGTCACCTCATGAGTGTTCACTCTGTGATCAAATGTTTGGAACAGCCAATGCACTCAACAAACACCTGCTGAGCCACCAGCAGGGGAGACCACACGTCTGTCCCGTCTGCCAGCGAGGCTTTAAACTCCACGATCACCTGTGAGTCACAAACCCTTCCTCCTTTCTGAGATGAAGTCAGAGATCATGTACCCTTTCTCCTGTCTGTGAATCATGTACCCTTTCTCCTGTCTGTGAATCATGTACCCTTTCTCCTGTCTGTGAATCATGTACCCTTTCTCCTGTCTGTGAATCATGTACCCTTTCTCCTGTCTGTGAATCATGTACCCTTTCTCCTGTCTGTGAATCATGTACCCTTTCTCCTGTCTGTGAATCATGTACCCTTTCTCCTGTCTGAGATGAAGCCATTTCAAATGATGAAACATACCCGTTGAATTTGATGAATATGACTTGTATGTTATTTACCGTAATTCCTTACCATGACTTAATATATTATATATGACCTAATTATATTACTCCATCATTTATGTTTTTATTTTTATGGGAGACTTTGTAAACAAGTGATGTAGAAACAGATAATATCTCAGCTAGATAAGTCAACTGTCCTGGCTGGCTAACCAACACATTTGCAAACCTGACAGCATAGAGAGGAGGAGGGGTTGTAGCTGTTGCAAGCAATCGGAAATGAATCAATGGACAACTTAATGCATTATTGTAATGGTGTTGTCACTGGCGATCATGTTTCATTCCCTTCATTGAATGATGAAGTCAGAGCAGTTCAATCATGTTGTTGAGTGTTTGTCTGCAACACACCAGTGAACGAACCAATCCCCTTCTGATGAAGCTTTCATTCATATGAATCATCCTGAACTCAACACTAACACTTGATCACACTAAGAGTTATAATGATGATCCTTTCCTTGTTGAAATGTGGTACATACCGAGTGCTTTTAGTTGCATTTCATGTACGAAAGGCGCTATATAAATAAAGCTTTACTTACTTACATATTTAGCAAACTAAACACATTCATTGTGATAGTATGTGCATATTATCTGCAATGTGGTCTCTGTTGTCTTAACCCTTAACCCTGTCTTATTCCTCTACTTCCCAGGCAGAGCGTTGCAGTCTCTCACCTCATACAAACATACAAACATCTGCTTACGGCCCCTATTGCTGCTGAACTGCAAAGCTCCCACCCTGACCTCAGCCTGCCACTAACTCCACCCACCCCACCAGTATGTCTCAGCTCCAGCTCCAGTACCAGTGTCCGGGTAGCCCCATGCCCAACGCCGCCACCCCCCTGCAGCTGCCCCAGCCCCAGCCAGGCGACAGCATCCCCTGCACCTCGGCCACCCTGCCTTCAGAGAGTGCCAGTCACCCCCTCCGGAGCTCTGCCCTCCCCTCAGGGTCAGCCACTCCCTTCAGCCCCTCCACAGGTGTGTGTGTGTGTGTGTTTCTCTGTCTCTCTCTCTCTCGATCGATCAGTACTTAAACTGTCTGTGTTTGAGAGCTCAGCCATGGATTCATGATCGTTCTCTCTTATCCTGTCTGTCTGTCTGTTTGTTTTGTTTTAGAAACGTACATGGCAAACCCTAAAGAGAAGACCCCAATGTGTTTGGTGAATGAGTTAGCCCGTTTCAACAAGATCCAACCTGAGTATAAGCTGCTCTGTGAGCAAGGGCCAGCTCACTCCAAGGTAACGACCGTTAAACGTTAGCGACCGTTAACAACTCCTGACTCTCACAACAAGCAGCAACCCTGGGAGACCACTGTTTGTCTCCGTTCTGCTCTTGAGTACTGGAGTTTATTGCAATAACAGAGGTTTTACATGGTTACTTTATTATTACTTACTTTACTTATCTTACTTTATTCTATTGTTGTTGATTTTGTATCCTGCTGCAATGCCGACGTCCAATAACCTAAGCCTAAGAATAATTTACTCTTGCGTACCTGTACATTGGATGTAATACCATAAAACCCCCCCAAAAAAACCTAGGTTTAGAAGAAGGTGATAGAAGAAGGTTTTTCCTTCTATCAGTGGCCCCGGGCCTGAGCTGGATGACTCTTCCTGATACGACTGGTGGATTGATGATTCACTTGCTTAGTCAAATGTATCGATTGTAAGTCGCTTTGGAATAAGGTGTCTGCTAAATGCCAAAAATGGAAAAAAAAATCAATGTAAATACAAGCGATTCTGATTCTCTCTGTCTGCCTGCTGTGTCTCCCAGATCTTCTCAGTGAGGCTGACCCTGGGGGAGCAGCAGTGGGAGGCGGAGGGGACCAGCATAAAGAAGGCCCAGCACTCTGCCGCCGCCTCGGCCCTGGCCCAGACCCCACGGCAGCTAGCCAAACACGACGCCGCAGTCAAGGCCCTGAAGACGCTGCAGAAGGAACCCATACTGCAGCAGCTGCCAGAGGTGAGGGGAGGCGGGGGGGGAGGGGGGGTGACACAGAGGTGAGGGGAGGCGGGGGGGGAGGGGGGGTGACACAGAGGTGAGGGGAGGGGGAGACACAGAGGTGAGGGGATGGGGGGGGGGAGGGGAGGGGAGGGGAGGGGGTGACACAGAGGTGAGGGGAGGGGGAGACACAGAGGTGAGGGGAGGGGTCGACACAGGGCAGCAGTGCTACATGGAGCTCACTGCCTCATCTGTTCTGCAACATGAAAGCAAATGTATGCCGTGCTGTTATATCACAGCACCTCATTGTTGGTACAGTACAGAGCCAGACAGTCAGTGTTCCCCCCAGGTTCCCCCCAGGATGTTCAAACAGCGTGGTGCTGGATTGCATTATGGTGTTGATTCATGTCAGAATGCACACAGATACTACTACAACACTGAATTCACTAAGGAATAGGATCATTGTTTCACCGTTGCTATACTTGTTAACAACAATGTCATTGGTAAAGATAGTTACTCTAGTCATTACTAAACATCGTTTAATCTGCCTTGAAATGTTTACATAATGGCTCCTTCTTTGGGGAGACCATGAGACAGTGTTCTATGGTATATGTATATGTATGTTCTAATACAAACTCTGTTGGTTGCAGATGAACGGAGGAGAACCCGCGGAGGAGAACCTCAACAAGTCTGAGATCAGCCAAGTGTTCGAAATTGCACTGAAGAGGAACATGCCAGTGGACTTTGAGGTGGGCAGAGAACAGAACCCCGGATGGGCTGTGAACAGTCAGAACCCCAGATGGGCCCATGATGCTTCTCCCATTTGCAACTCATGACAGAATTGAGTTTTTTACATAATCTGATCCATTAGGTGTTTATTAATGCCTGTGTGGTGTTATTTTTAAAATGTTGACATTTTTGATTTAGTAATTAATAAAATACAAAGGTTCCATCTCACAGAACATAATGGAATGTAAAAACTTTGACGCTCAATATCTCTGAACTGCCCTAAACGGAGATAGAACCTTAGAATTCTAAGCTCACGAACTGTGCAAGTCATTTGTGGATCCTAGTCATCTCTCTGATAGCCTCTGTGTGTCTCCCTGTCCCCCAGGTTCTGAAGGAGGCGGGTCCACCCCACATGAAGAGCTTTGCCGTGCGGGTGATAGTGGGGGAGTTCTCCGGGGAGGGCGAGGGGAAGAGTAAAAAGATCGCCAAGAAGCTGGCAGCTACGGCCGTGCTGGAGGAGCTGAGGAGGCTGCCACACATGCCCACGGTGGAGAAGATGCTGCCACGCATCAAGAAGAAAACCAAGTCCATCATTAAGGTGAGAGGCCTCAGGGTGGTCGATGAGAGGGCGTCTAAAGGGGATAGAATGTTGACTGGATGGAAGCCTTATGGTAGAGCTCGGTCAAGTGCGTAATACTAAGAACAGGGTTCCCACGGGTCCTTGAAATCCTTGAAAGTTTGTGAATTTGAGAAGAAATAATCAAGGCCTTAAAAATAGACATGGGTCATTGAAAGTGCTTGAATTCCCCCTCTCTCTCTCTCCCTCATTAAATATACATGTATATTCAAAAATGTTTTACTTTCAAGCCTCTATTTGTAATTGTTGTCTGTGAGCGGATAATTCCTATTATATAAATTCTCATCTAGTTCTGTCTCAAATGCCGTGTTGGGTCCTTGAATTTGAGGGAATTGAGTCGTGAAAGTCCTTGAAAGGTGCTTGAATTGGATGTTTCAGAAGGTGTGGGAACCCTGTAATAATTACGACTCTCTCTCTTTCTCTCCCCCTCCACCCACCTCCTGCCCTCCCTCCAGCTGCAGACCAGCCCAGAGTACGGGCTGGGCATGCACCCCATCAGCCGCCTGGCCCAGATCCAGCAGGCCAAGAAGGAGAAGGAGCCAGAGTACTGCATGGTGCCTCGGCGCAGAGAGTTCGTTATGCAGGTGAGACGCCCGTCTTGTTGACGCCTGCCTTGTTGCTAATAATTCCAAGAGTAAAAACAAAACACGGTGCAGCAGCTTTCAGTCACGCTGCCGCATGCTCCTGGAACAAACTCCCTGAAGAAATCAAACTGGCCCAAACCCTTACAATATTTAAATCTAAGCTAAAAACCTTAATTTTTTGCAGCAGTTATGATTAAACACAAACACTTCTATCAATGTCTTTTTTCCATTAACTATTGTCTTTTATTTTTTTTTATCCATTTACCGTATTTTCCGCACTATAAGGCGCACCGGATTATAAGGCGCACCTTCAATGAATGGCCTATTTTAGAATTTTTTTCATACACAAGGCGCACCGGATTATAAGGCGCACCGGATTATAAGGCGCATAGAATAGATACTGCAGTCAAACGTTTGACTGGGGTTGCGTTACGCCCAAGCTCCACCTACTGCGTTGCGTCACCTCTCCATCGGTGTTGTGTCAACTTCCCGTTGTCCAAGCTCCACCTGAGCGTTGTCACCATCAACGTTCTACCTGCTCCACTGTCAAAAATATATATTTTTCCACCTCAAGTATCAGCCGTTCGTCATCCATTTTTGCAACAAGCGTCAAGGACCTGCGGTGATTCACAGCTGACTCGCGTGAATAGCAATTCGCAATAGCTGCAACCACGAGATATAGAGTAGTTAGCTACAAGCATTTTCAATCTGCTATTATCTCTATTAGTGGATTAACCGCTGTGGTGATTTAACAGCTGATAAAAATACATCAAGTAGACTACAAACAGAGCAAAACAACACCAGAAAACAACCAATAGGCTATACAATTATAACCAACAACCAATATGTGACAGCTCCTGGTGAAATGTGCAACGTACTTTTTCAGTTTTTACACATGCTTAAACTACAGATTGTAAGCTTTCAAATGATGTGTCATACATTCAAATCAGAGAAAGATTGAACACGACAGGCGTATTTGAATGTTGGTTCATCTCAAACACTGAATGGGAGAAAAGTGAATCTGACCAAACCACAACAAACGCTGCTAGCGGCTAACAGCTAACAAAACACATCGCTACGAAGGTCTAAACTGTATTTTAATAACATGACAACATACTGGGAGAACATCGACATGCTAAAAACACATAACTACACATAACTAGATGAACACACAGTTCTTGCTTTTGAACACGAGCTAAAACGAAAGTATGTTTACAAATCAACCCTCCCTTACCGGTAGCCTCCGGCAAACGAGAATAATGAATCCAATACACAAATGATAAGTGTTTAGTGATCGTTAAACTGTTGTTTATTATATCGAGTGGGTACTTTAAAACTTCAAGTTGAAAGCACCAAGAATCTCACTTTGTTCCCTCGGAAACTCTGTTTAGTCTTCTTTACTTGGGGTCTTGTGGTGTGGGACTGTGAGTAAGCACAACACCGGTGTTTACTGATTACCGTAATGCTGCAAGCGGTGTGAGTGTCCGAATTGAACAGTTGGGTGAGTACGGCATCCATTCAGAGCACATGATAGCATAACAATAGCATTCGCGGAGATTCCAAGATGGCGGCCGTCGTTTACTGATTACCGTAATGCTGCAAGCGGTGCGGCTTTGTAGTTTACCAGTCGTACTGAAACATTTTATTATTATTAAAAAAAAAATATTGGTCATGTAATTTTTACATTTTGATCCATATATAAGGCGCACCGGATTATAAGGCGCACTGTCGTTTTTTTTTTTTTTTTTGGACTTTTAAGTGCGCCTTATAGTGCGGAAAATACGGTACTTCTTATATTTGCTTTTATTCATTGTCATTTTTATTTTCTTACTATGCTCCTCTAGCTGTATTTTTTAATGCTGTATGTAAAGCACTTTGACTTGCCCCTGTTGTATGAAATGTGCTCTACAAATAAACTTGCCTTGCCTTGTAGACACCTGCCTTGAGGAGGGCATGGGCCCCAGTAAGAAGGTGGCCAAGAGGAACGCAGCAGAGAAGATGTTGGAGCTGCTGGGGTTCAGAGTGCCGCAGCCGCCCAAACCTGCTCTGAAAACAGATGAAAAGGTGCAGCAGTGTTGATAATAATAATCATTCATTGTATTTATATAGAGCTTTTCCGAGGCTCAAAGACGCTGACAATATGGGAGAAACGGAAAACACAGAAACAACAAGCAACAGATAACATGAGCACATAGAACACAGAGTTAACGAACGGGGAGGGGGGGGGGTAGGGACAGGGGAGATGGTTAGGGGAGGTTGTATGCATGTCGGGGGGGTGGCAGGGGTAGGGGAGATGGTTAGGGGAGGTTGTATGCATGTCGGGGGGGTGGCAGGGGTAGGGGAGATGGTTAGGGGAGGTTGTATGCATGTCGGGGGGGTGGCAGGGGTAGGGGAGATGGTTAGGGGAGGTTGTATGCATGTCGGGGGGGTGGCAGGGGTAGGGGAGATGGTTAGGGGAGGTTGTATGCATGTCGGGGGGGTGGCAGGGGTAGGGGAGATGGTTAGGGGAGGTTGTATGCATGTCGGGGGGGTGGCAGGGGTAGGGGAGATGGTTAGGGGAGGTTGTATGCATGTCGGGGGGGTGGCAGGGGTAGGGGAGATGGTTAGGGGAGGTTGTATGCATGTCGGGGGGTTGGCAGGGGTAGGGGAGATGGTTAGGGGAGGTTGTATGCATGTCGGGGGGGTGGCAGGGGTAGGGGAGATGGTTAGGGGAGGTTGTATGCATGTCGGGGGGGTGGCAGGGGTAGGGGAGATGGTTAGGGGAGGTTGTATGCATGTCGGGGGGGTGGCAGGGGTAGGGGAGATGGTTAGGGGAGGTTGTATGCATGTCGGGGGGTTGGCAGGGGTAGGGGAGATGGTTAGGGGAGGTTGTATGCATGTCGGGGGGGTGGCAGGGGTAGGGGAGATGGTTAGGGAAGGTTGTATGCATGTCGGGGGGGGGGCAGGGGCAGGGGAGATGGTTAGGGAAGGTTGTATGCATGTCGGGGGGGTGGCAGGGGTAGGGACAGGGGAGATGGTTAGGGAAGGTTGTATGCATGTCGGGGGGGTGGCAGGGGTAGGGACAGGGGAGATGGTTAGGGGAGGTTGTATGCATGTCGGGGGGGTGGCAGGGGTAGGGGAGTTGCAGGTCTTTCTTTCCAGAGCTCTGTTAGTGTTAACAGTATTACTAAAGCTGTGGCTGCCTTCAGGAGCTAACTGACTGACGCGTGTCTCTGTCTCATCTAAGCCTCCTCTAAAGAAGCCTGGGGACGGGAGGAAGGTGACCTTCTTCGAGCCGGGCTCAGCTGGGTGAGTCAGGGGGACGTTCTGGAAGCCCCAGCTGGCTGTGTTGTGTTAACAAACATTTCTCCGTCCCTGTTTAAAAAAAGTTCTCTACACAGGAACAGTGGCTGGAAATTATCCAAGACATTTTTGTTATGGTAAAGATGACATACCTTTTGAGACTCAAAATCAATACATTTAAAAAGTACTGTGAAAAATTTAACATTTGTATGAAACGTGACACCTCCTAACTTAATACTCATTCAGAACATATGACCAGTAACATGATGATTGAAACACCTCTGGACTTCTTATCTCTTCTTACTTTCTCCCTTTTTTTTCTTACTTTTTTAATTTTCCTTTTCACTTTCTTACCCCTCCTCTGTTTAGGGGTTATGCTATGTTTCTTTACTCTTTGTTTTCTCATAAGATGTAGATATGATGTTCTGTCCATTGATGTCCCATCTCCAACCACCGAGACCTGGGGAGACTACGGCTACTTCCCGGCCTTCAATGCAGTTTTCATGGCTTGTTTCACCGAGTCCTGGAGGCAGCTCACGGCCGGTAGAAACACCATCAACGACGTCCCCCTCCCCCACCCGGCAACGACCCCCCCTCCCCCCTCCCTCCCCCACCCGGCGACGACCCCCCCTCTCCCCTCCCTCCCCCACCCGGCGACGACCCCCCCTCCCCCACCACCCGGAGACTCTCTACCGAAACCGTGGAACAATGGACAACCCCCCCCATCCCCCAATCCTCACCCCCCTACCTGGTCTACACTCTGAGCAAACGCAATGTTATTATGTCGCCCCCCCCGCCTAAATCTACTGGTGTTTTTGTACCCCCCCCCCCCACCATGACCACACACTGTACATACTTGTTGTTTTGTCCCCCCGCCCGAACTACCCATTGTACATATTATATGTCTGTCCCCCTGCCCGAACTACCCACTGTACATACTTTGTGTTTTGTCCCCCGCCCCCACCTGTGGTGTATGTCCCCACCTGTCCTACCCGCTGTACATACCTTATGTTTTGTTGTATTGTTCTTCCCATGTTGGATGTATGTTTATCTTGTAGATAGTACTAGTTATTTGTCTGTATTATCTTGTAGATAGTACTAGTTTTTTTGTCGGTCTTACATGTAACGATGAATTGAGAATCAAGGACCCCAATTGAAATAAGCCAGTGGCTTTCTTGGGTTTTTATCCTGTTAGTTGACCTTGTATGTAATATGTACTTTCATGTACCTACTTCTGCAAATCTTCTAATAAAGTTTTCAATCAATCAATCAATCCATGTCTATGCTGAAACCCAATAAAAACAAGTGATAAAAAAATAAAAATGTTCTCTAAATGTTCTCTCTGGCGCCCCCCTCAGGCCCCAAGGAGGAGGAGTACCGCATGCCCTACCTCAGCCACCAGCAGCTCCCTGCCGGCATCCTGCCCATGGTACCGGAGGTGGCCCAGGCGGTGGGCGCCAGGCAGGACTTCCTCCAGAAGGACTACAGCCGCGAGACGGCCAACCCCGCCATGGCAACCATCACCGCCATGATCGCCAACGAGCTGCTGTACTCGCTGACGGCAGAGACCATCCTGCAGGGGCAGGGCGGCCTGGGACACATCCCCCACGGACCCCTCACCAGACCCTCCCAGCAGCTGGGCTACCTGGCCACCGTGCAGGGCCTGCAGGTAGACGCACGCACGCACGCACGCACACACACACACACACACACACACACACACACACACACACACACACACACACACACATACTTCTAGCCCGCAAAATATTTTCGACAGTAATGCGGAGCAAGTAAAACATTTGCCGGGTTTGTTTGCACGAGCCCGACGACGCTGCTAGATCCTGGATATGTTTACCTGTGTGCAGGAAGAACAACAGACGGCGCAGGCGCCAGACTAGACTAGATGATCGTGAGTGAAGATATTATCAAAGCGTACTCGCCTGTCGGTCACCCGTACGCTTTGATAATATCTTCACTCTAGGGCTGCCACAAACGATTATTTTCGTAGTCGATTAGTCACCGATTATTTTAACGATTAGTCGACTAATCAGATCATAAATTACAGCTTATCGCACAATTACTCAATCGCTCTTATTTAGCTATCATCTTCTAAATCAGCTTCTAAATGTAGCTTGAAGTTGTTAGTTGTTGTTGTAGGCATGTGCTAACTAAAAATAAAGACAATTAAAATGATTGTTCACTCAAAAATAGATCTTTTAATGAAGCAGCATATTTATTTCTGGCATCACTTGCATGTAATGTAATGTAATAGTGCAAAACAAAGGGTATAGTGCATCTTCTCAGGCATCAATTTTAACACTGTACATCATTTTTAAAATGTAGTACTCAGCAGTTTGCACTCTACTACATTTAAAAAATGTGTTTGATGCCTGAGAAGATGCACTATACCCTTTGTTTTGCACTCTCCCTCCCTCTCCCCCCCTCTCTCTCCCCCCCCCTCTCTCTCCCCCCCTCTCTCTCTTACACACACACACACACACACACACACACACACACACACACACACACACACACACACACTCACTTTCTCTCACTCACACACTGACAGCCAGTCTGCAATACCATAGCCAACTACTGATCCAACAAACAGAAAAGTAAACCAGATACAAAACAGGTAGTTCCCTAGTTTGAAAGGAGGAAATAAATGCGTTTCTCTACCTTAGTGGGAGACCTGGCACTGGGAGGAGGCAGCTAGTTTCTAGTAGTCAGGGCTGTAGGAGCTGGTTGCAAGGTGTCATCAGCCACTGTGGATCTGTCATCGAAAAGACAATCTGCAGCCTCGAGAAACGCTTTTTTCACAATTTCGCCGTCTTTGAATGACTTCTTGTGTTTAACAAGAACGTGACTGACGCGATAAGAAGCTATCGTTACAGCCGTACGTTTTCGCTCTTTTGCCACATTTCCCTTCTTCGAAACAGCCATCATAGAAACAGCCATCATAGAAACAGCCATCATAGAAACAGCCATCATAGAAACAGCCATCGTAGATTTGCAGATCAGACTGACGCACTTCCAATATCACATCGTGTAAAAAAGTCCTCCTCCCATTCTGGATGGAAGTTGTACGTTATTGGTTTCTTACTTGGTCCAGCTTCCCCACTCATTTGTATACCCTTTCTTTAGTATTATATAGTAAATAGTAGAAATTGGAAGGCTAACTAGGTAATTAGTCTCGCCGGTATTTTGTATTTTGTAGTTGGCGCTGTTGACTGCGCATGCGTGGTGAACCGTGTGTTAGGTGAAAAGATCAGATCTCAGACTGGCTTACCTGTACGTCAATCAAGTGGCAAAAGCCATAGTGAGGATGGATGATAGGTGAACGCTAGCCAGTGGCAGCTTCAGGGAAGAAAAACGAATGCTTATCGCTTATTTCAGCTCCCAAAAAACATGCGATGACGTCGATTACCAAATATGTCGGCGACGATTTTGGTAATCGACGTCGTCGCGACTAGTCGACTAATCGTGGCAGCCCTACTTCACTCCACGATCATCTAACAGATCCAGGATCTAGCAGCATCGTCGTGCTCGCGCAAACAAACCCCGCGAATGTTTTACTTGCTCCGGACAAGTAAAACAGCGTTACTGTCGAACCCTGCATATGTTTAGACACACTCACACACAGACACTAGTGTTCACCATCTCTGTCGTTGGCCTTGCAGGTGGAATACAAAGACTTCCCCAAAAACAACAAGAACGAGTTTGTGTCTCTGATCAACTGCTCCTACCAGCCGCCCCTCGGGATCGGGAAGGATGTGGAGTCCTGTCATGACATGGTGAGACAACGACCCAGCGACTAACCCTACCCTAACCCTAACCCTGTCATGACATGGTGAGGCAGCGACCCAGCGACTAACCCTACCCTAACCCTAACCCTGTCATGACATGGTGAGACAACGACCCAGCGACTAACCCTACCCTAACCCTAACCCTGTCATGACATGGTGAGGCAGCGACCCATCAGGAGCTCTGGTGTTGATCATGATGAAGACACCTGAACTGAGACAGATCATTGTGTTCTTCTCCCCTCCGCCACAGGCAGCCTTAAATATACTCAAGTTACTATCAGAGCTGGACCTGCAGCACAACGACCGGACAGGAAACGGACCAATCTCTGGGTAAGGGCCCTCATGTAGGATTTTACTATACGATACTGGGCGGCTGTGGCGCAGGAGGTAGAGCTGCCTTCTAATGATCGCAAGGTTGGCGGATCGGCGGATCGGCAGATGGGGTTCGAGCCCTGGCCGGCCACATGTCGAAGTGTCCTTGGGCAAGACATTGAACCCCAAATTGCTCCCAGTGAGCGGGCCGACGCCTTGCATGGTAGCTTGCTGCCATTGGTGTGTGAATGTGTGTGTGAATGGGTGAATGAGAGGCCGTTGTAAAGCGCTTTGGATAAAGGCATAGCTATAACTGCAGTCCATTTACCATTTTCGACAGGAAAGGGTTGGATAGGCTACTATTGATAGTGAATGACGGGAATAATTATGATTGTTTTGTCCTTCATTTTTCCCGCTAAGACAACAAGTGGAGACGTCTTCAGTAGAACGTCGTAACACTGACTTGTCTTTCTCTCTGCAGGTGCGGCAAACAAGACATAGCGAATGATGGGAATAATTATTATTATTTTGTCCTTAGTTTTTCCAGCTATGAAGTCGTGAGCTTAGAATGATAAGGTTCTATCTCCGTTTAGAATGAGAAGGTTCTATCTCCGTTTAGAATGATAAGGTTCTATCTCTGTTTAGAATGATAAGGTTCTATCTCCGTTTAGAATGATAAGGTTCTATCTCTGTTTAGAATGATAAGGTTCTATCTCCGTTTAGAATGATAAGGTTCTATCTCAGTCTAGAATGATAAGGTTCTATCTCCGTTTAGAATGATAAGGTTCTATCTCCGTTTAGAATGATAAGGTTCTATCTCCGTTTAGAATGATAAGGTTCTATCTCCGTTTAGAATGATAAGGTTCTATCTCTGTTTAGGGCAGTTCAGAGATATTGAGCGTCAAAGTTTTTACATTCCATTATGTTTTGTGAGATGGAACCTTTGTATTTTATTAATTACTAACTAAAAAATGTCAACGTTTTAAAAATAACACCACACAGGCATTAATAAACACCTAATGGATCAGATTATGTAAAAAACTAAATGTTGACAAAAATGGAGATAGAACCTGGGGTAGTGGTGGTCTAGTGGATAGTGAGTTGGACTTGGGATCGGAAGGTTGTGAGTTCAAATCCCGCCTGAAGCCACACCACTACTAGTGTGCCCTTGGGTAAGGCACTTAGCCCTCAGTTACTCCAGGGGGAATGTCCCTGTAATTCGTAATTGTAAGTCGCTTTGGATAAAAGCGTCTGCTAAATGGCAAAATTAAATTAAATTAACCTTATAATTCTAACGTCACGAAGTGGAGACGTCTTAGGTAGGATGTCGTAACACTGACTTGTCTTTCTCTCTGCAGGTGTGGTAAATAAGACATGGAAGGCGACTCCCTCCTCAAACAGGCTAACTCAACCACCCTGGGACAGACGCTGGACGGCACCGTGTAGACAGACGGACGATCGGTTGTTTGGAAAGAAGCACTAAAGAAAACTCGGACACAGTGTTCTGATACGCTGTTGTTAGGCTACAGGGAGCTGAGGGCACTAGCTCTGACCAGCTCTGTTTGTATTACATGTTCCCAAATGTTCACAGTTAAACAAGATTGATAGAAAAAAGAAAAAAAAGAGGATGTTTTCCTCCTTGATGTTGTTTAATTGTTCACATTTATTTATTCTTTTTCTGCTGCTTGGTAGAAGATGTAGCTGCATCCTATTCCGTTACATGGTGGTTCGCTCTGTTAAAGATGAATTGGTTTTCCACAATGTTTAACTGTGAGAAGACGTTTCGGTTTCGAGTAGGAAGTTTGTTTGTTTTCT
>NC_137675.1:3419085-3484085 GCF_963989245.1 Nansenia antarctica | reverse complement strand
GCATAGTTCATCTACACACCAGAGGAACCTGCTATAGTACATAGTTCATCTACACACCAGAGGAACCTGCTATGGTACATAGTTCAGGACTGTCTCAGTTTAGCTATGTTTGAGTGAAAACCAGCAATTTACACATCACCACGGTTAACTTCTAATGAGGTTTATGGGATTGTCCAGTAATTATATAGGTGAATAATTTAAGAATGATGTGTGAAACTAAAGAGAAGTTACAATGATAAAAGACCGAAGGCTGCAATAATGCGTACAACATGGTGTAATGTTCTTGTTGAATAGCCATTGCAATTCTCTTCTGTTGGAGCGCTGTTCAGTTCATCTTAGTTCACGTTGTCTGTGATGTTTTACAGTTTTTTACGATTGCTAACTCACCAAAACTATTCATAAACTATTCATTCATTCATGTTCAATACTGAAACCACAGTTTCACAACTCTTCATACAGTCAGCAGAGCAGAAACCCATGTGAACAAAACTGTGACTCTTTCTCTGTGATTTGTGCATTGCTTTCATACAGAATGCATTCAATGACTACGTTCTCCAAATGCCATAACACTTCTCTCATTCAAACTCCCCCACTTGCAAAATACTATGTATTTGCAACACATTTTTTCATTGCTAACATACTGTGTTCAAAACTGTGAAGAACACGTTCAAAACTGAATTATTTGGTGCAATTTTGCAGTAATCATATTCCTATCATATATGACAGAAAGCTCGCAATAAACTGTTTTTTTGCACAGTGTTTGAGTGTGCAGATGCTGTTATTTTGCACTCTATTGATACTCTTCAGTTCCAGAACCTCAGCAAAGTCTGATAAGGGATGAGCGGTGGTATTTTCACTATTTGCAGTAATCATATTGAAATGTCTAGAAAATATTAGCAGAATATATACAATGAAATGAAATAGACTAGATGCATTGCCAGGGAAGACATTAGATGTGACCAGATGCAGACCAGAGGGTGGACCAAAACCCTCAGGAGTGAGACATTTTTGGTGTGATTGCTATTGTATTGTAGCCCTGGAATTTCATTTTTTATTTTTTATTTGAACTTTGCATCTTCCACTTTATTTTTCACTTTTGATTTTACACAAGTAAATGTAGTGTACTTTGAAGTAAATGTACCGTAACTTACTTTCTGCAAAGATACTGAAAAAAAAGGATAAAACATAAAGGATAGAAGCAAAAGATAGAATACTGTAAAGGATAGAAGCAAATTGTGGCATTTCTGATTCATTCTTGTTGCCTAATACTTTACAGTTGTACAGTCAACTATTCTGTCTATGAATACTATAAATCAAACCATTTTTATAATGAAATATTCATTCTTGTGAAAATCATTCAAACTATGTAATGCTCCCTGTTGTTAGTATTTTGTAAGTCAGAATGTTATGAATGACAGTGTATGCTTCTGAGTGAACATTGTTGACAGTGTGTGGTTGAACGAGCTTCTTTTGAGACATGAATGAAGTCATTGGCCAACATGAGTGTTACGAATGCAGACTGTATGAAGAGTTGTGAAACTGTGGTTTCAGTATTGAACATGGTGAGTTAGCAATCGTAAAAAACTGTAACATGACAGTTTCTTTTAGAGCAACCTGATCTGAAATTGTTTCAGTTCTATAATTAATTTTAAGAGTGGAATATGTGATTGTGTCACTGTTACCTTTACTTGGGATCCAACTCCACAATAGAGACATATATTTGGCATGTCTATTTAATTTGAGAACCTAAGTGGGAATATTGCTTTATAAAAAAGATTAATTTAATTCCGAGTCAGATCATGGGGAGCTGAGAAAAGATCATTTATTGACTGAGCTGTTGCCCCTCAAAAACTGATTTGGCCTGAGTTTATTATTTGGATTTTATATATATATATATTATTATTATTTTTTACAAAAAGACTGTTAGCCTTGACCTGAGTCATGTGTTCTCTTTTGAGAGTGTTGATGAGCACACTGACAGTGCTTAAGAATACAAGTACAAGATAAGGTTCCTTAATGTATTTAATTAGTTTCTTTAATCAAACAATTCTCACAACATTTCTACACAGTTAGTTTTTGAGACATTTTCATACGTACATGCTACAAATAAAGGCTTTTAAACCAGTGTCTTAACTTTATGTAAACCAGACAAGACAACATGCATGTTGTTATTCTTCAGCTGGATTGACCATAGAACAAATAACTTGAAATGAAATAACAAGCTTTTGGTAGGGTACAACTTTGTATGTTGATTTCTTAGCACTACAAGGACGATAACAAAGTACATTTTATAACACGTTGTATTCCTGGGATGTAGATATTAGGGCTGGGTATCGCCACTGATTTCCCAAAACGATTCGGTTCCGATTCACAGCTCCCGATTCGATTCACGATTCACGATTCGATTCGATTCCGATTCGATTTAGTTACAATATCAATTTTCCTTGAATATGAAGAGATTCTCAGAACTAATGCTATAAATGGTTCAAGGAACCCTATAACATGTAGCATTGTTAAACATATCAATGTTTACATTAAGAATTGACTCCAAAGCAGTTACATGAATGTATTTCTTATTGGAACATAAATGAACATCATTGACCAACATTTTGCTAAATCAGACACTACAAAAAGTGCTTTGTAACGTGCTTTACTGCAGCCAGTGTAAATAAAGGGGCTACAAACATAGCCTATCGGTAAACAAGACATCACATATCCCTCAGGACTGTCTCAAATAGCTTATTTGCATAATATATATATATATGTTATATACAAAATAAAAATGTGCAAAACTCAAACGAAAATAGTGCAATAGATGAGGGTATTTTGGGGAACAAAAAAACACATTTTACTTTTGCCTGCTTACTGTCAGTATTGATTGATTGATTGACTGAGAATGTTCATTATGTGAAGCGCATTGAGTTGCATCTATGCGCTATACAAATAAAATTTGATTTGATTTGATTTGATTGTAAACCATAATGTCCATGAAACTAAAGCCCTTCATTACTGTGTAGAAAAAGTTTTCTACAGTGTGTAGCCTATGGTGTGCAGTGAATATAACACCTGCCCTGGTAACAATAACTGAGGTTCTTTGGAGAGAGGTCAATGTGGGCCTGGATTGTGAACTAATGTAATAAAACTATTTTCTATTTAAAGTACATTCTCAACTGTCATTATTATGCTAGGGACCTATATGGTGGGTGTAACATATAGCCTAGGCCCTAGGCTAAAGACTCAATCTGAATCGCATAGGATAATATTTACCTTTTTCTCCGCCCGTCTCTACACAGCGCACATCCAGATCATGTCGAGACCCTTGAACGGGAACTGAAATGCTGATTTTGGGTTGATTAAAAGTTGAAGTGCGCGTCTGAAAAACGAGAAAAGAAAACAATTTGCTCCAATGAATAATGCATTATTAAATATTAAGTGGTAGTATTGTTTTTGGTTTTTTTATATGATGAGCATGGATAATAAATGTCTCGCAAACAGTACACAACAATAATACATCAAAATAACAATGCCCATTCCTCCATTCGCAATCCCCTCGACCTCTTCCAATACACCTTCTTCTTCTTCTTCTTCTACTTCTTCTTCTTCTTCTGTTGGGTTTAACGGCAGCTTGCATCCTTCGCGTTGCACTACTGCCATCTTCTGGATTTATCCAATTCCTACATTGTCCATCTCGTCAGTCTTCCTATCAGGCCAGTTCTTCCAATACACCTCCCCCATAAGCTTTGTTTTCTTCTCTTTTTTTCCTTCTTTCTTGTGAACTAAAACCAGTAGTTCCATGACCAATAGGTGGCGGTAATGAGCTGTTCTATCAACCAGACGGAGTGCTGCACGGCTACCGCAGAAGAAGGAGGCTAAACAGTTGTTTGAGGAGAGACACATAACGACTTACTGTAGACTGGCTCACTACGCTACCAAAGTTACTATTCCTACCAACGTGTTAGGCGCTTTTATAAAGCCAAGAAGACTTAGGTAAGCAAGTCATATGATTGAGTAATTTTTTGATTGAGTTATTTTTAGGCATAAAGCATAGCTAAGCTAACTCGTGTTACTGTCTTTGACCACTGATTGTGCGTCTGACCTGTGTGTTGCTATGCAGATCTACGGTGTTTCAGGTTGTCTTTATCACATCAAACGTATTTGTTAACATCGTGGTTCACTTCTTGTACGCTAGAGTTAAGTGTACGTTACAGTCGATGGGTTTCCGACTCGTTTCAAATGATTAATCACAAAATGTGTAATCCTGCCTACTTTTTTTTCTAAAATGATAGAAAAACCTACAGTGCGTTCGGAAAGTATTCAGACCCCTTCACTTTTTCCACATTGTTATGTTACAACCTTATTGTTTTTCCCCCATCAGTCTACACACAATACCCCACAATGACGACGCGGAAACAGTTTTTTTTTTAAAAATGTTTTCTAATTTGTATAAAAATAAAAAATAAACTACTGAAATATCACATCTACATAAGTATTCAGACCATTTGCTATCACACTTGAAATTCAGCTCAGGTGCGTCCTGTTTCCATAGATCATCCTTGACATGCTTCTATGACTTCATTGGAGTCGACCTGCTGTTTCACCACCTGTGGTAAATTCAATAGGTTGGACATGATTTAGAACAGCACACACCTGTCTAAATAAGGTCCCACAGTTGACTGTGCCCGTCAGAGCAAAAACCAGGCCATGAGGTCGAAGGAATTGTCCGTAGACCTCCGAGACAGTATTGTGTCGAGGCACAAATCTGGGGAAGGGTACAAGCACATTTCTGCGGTACTGAAGGTTCCCAAGAACACAGTAGCCTCCATCATCCTTAAATGGAAGAAGTTTGGAACCACCCAGACTCTTCCGAGAGCTGGCCGCCCGGCCAAACTGACCAGCAGGGGGAGAAAGGCCGCGGTCAGGGAGGGGACCAGGAACCCGACGGTCACTCAGACAGAGCTCCAGAGTTCCTCTGTGGAGATGGGAGAACCTTCCAGAACGACAACCATCGCTGCAGAACTCCACCAATCAGGCCTTTCCGTAAGTGAGTTAAGATCTAGGAATGCATGCTTGCGGCCTCCCTAGCCAGTCAGGAGTTTTGACACCCAGGTTCTGGATGCTAGATTGTTATGTTGTGATGAATTACATTCATTTACAATCCCATCGCTTTGATCTTTTCTTTCTGTCTCAGGAATCTAACGCTGCATCCAAACCTGAGGAAGTACTGGGCTCTGACAGTAACCATGGTGACCCAAGCATCCCACAGACTGAGGAGGTACCGTCTGAAGACACCGGAGACCTTATTCAGACGCCCGGGACGACAGTTAAAGTGGAGAAAGTCGGCGGATTGATCAACTCTGACGGACAGGAAGGCGACTGTAGTTCTCTTTGATGTGGTAAGGGGGCAGTAGAACGCTCAGGATATGGAGAGAACCCTCCGTGTGTGACCAGAGTTTTTTCCCAGTGAGTTTTCCCAGGAGTCAGTGGTCTGAGAGAACACGAGAGAGATGTGGGAGAGAGTCCTCATTCTTGTCTCGTCTGTGGAATGACCATCTCCAGAGTGACCGCTTTTAAGAAACACCAGGTGACGCACACCGGAGAGAAGCTTCACTCCTTCAGCGTGTGCGGAAGGTGTTCTCTCTGGCGGGACGTCTGAAGGAACACCTACGTCGTCAACCCGCACGGCTGCAGCGAATGTGGGCGGCGCTTGACGCCACAGCCTACGGAAGCACCAGCGGGACACACCTAACCGAGGAGACTGAAAGTGTGAAGAGTGAGGGAGACCTGTCTGTGACCGACGATGACACTTCCTTTGCAGCCCATATCAGCAGGACGGACGCAAACAATGATTAGTGTTTCCTGTCTGTCTGTCTGTCTAACGTCAAGCAGGGAGGACTCGACTTGCAGTCGGATTTGTGCTTCCAAATAATCTTTTTTTGTCTACATCATGTGAGCAAGGCCGAGAGTGCTTTTGTTTGATCCGGATTGATTCATTCATGTGATTACGATTTGGAATGGCCTCTGCTTACATCCCCTGGTCTCCTGTTTCACGGACACGCATGCATGAGTCCTTAGGTCAGATGGGACACTTTAAGTCGTGTTGACAGACAGCTGATTAAGACGTATACCAAACGTCAGGGCACAAGGCTAAAGCAGCCGATCGGGCAACACTCCACCATGGTTAAACGGTGTGATGCCTCTCTGGCTGAGAGAGTGATACAGTTGGTCGTCCCACCCTCCCACCGCCTGGGCCTCCAACCACTGGGTCGCTCTATTTCACTTACCTACAGGAGGTTTGATAAGTTATGGGCTCCCCGCCGATGTGATTGAGTGTTTTTATGTTTTAAACCCTTCGGCAGGGAGCAGGGCCGGTCCTAGGCATTTAGGTGCCCTAGGCGAGAGTAAAACATGTTTAGGGGCGCCACCACCACATTAAGCCACCAGTACTGCCTCATCACCACCACACATTCAACAGTAAAAATATGGACAACAATGGTTTCAAGACAAAACAGACTGAGACATATTTTCATAGACAACATTTTTTTTTTTTTTTTTTTTTGGGGGGGGGGGCATTTGGCGCCCCCCCCCCCCAGGCATTTGGCGCCCTAGGCGACCGCCTAGTTCGCCTATGCCAAGGACCGGCCCTGGCAGGGAGCTATACAGTGCGGAGCCATCCGATTACCCCAAACTTAAATGTAATAACGTTTTCAATCAACAATGATTTAAAGCGACGTAACTGTCTTGACTGAATTGTCATAATGTCAATGTCTAGCGCTAGAAAAAAAAATCCAGATACTGTAATTCATAACTGTATTAGCCTGAGGCGTGAAGTCAATAATGCATTAGTCCTAAAAACGTGTTCCTTCCAGTTACTTCTTTATTTAATGAAGAACTGTCATGGATAATAAATGTCTCGCAAACAGTTGTTCTGTAATCCTGTCTCTGTCATTAGTTCAGGGCCCAATGAGGAAAGGAAGAAGACTTATTCCCAAGCTCATATTCATAAATGCCATGTGCGTGCATCTCTCTCTCTTGAAATTACACGGAAGTTCAGATAGCCTAGTTGTTGTCTCTGTATGGTTGTCTATGTATTATATAGGCTATAGTAATATACACAATGTATTCATTATAATATATAATTATAATAATAATAATAATAATAATAATAATGCATTTATTTTGTGTAATGCTTTTTCAGTACCCAAAAACACTACATACCATGGATAGAACAAGAACAGTTACTAACAGTGGCTCTCCAAGTTGGTATATTGTTGAGAATATCGAGGGCAGCTACAATTTCTTTTTAGAAAAGTAATACTGTAATGTAGTCCTGTATTTGTGAGGGAGAATATGTAGTTCCATGACCAATAGGTGGCGGTAATGAGCTGTTCTGTCAACCAGACGGAGTGCTGCACGGCTACCGTAGAAGAAGGAGGCTAAACAGTTGTTTGAGGAGAGACACATAACGACTTACTGTAGACTGGCTCACTACGCTACCAAAGTTACTATTCCTACCAACGTGTTAGGCGCTTTTATAAAGCCAAGAAGACTTAGGTAAGCACGTCATATGATTAAGCTACCGTATTATGTTGAGGCTCTAAGCATAGCTAAGCTAACTCGTTCTGCTGTCTTTGCCCACTGACTGCATCTTATCTACCTAGCACAACCTCTGCTAGCTTAGCTGCCTAGTCTGTGTTGCTATGCGACTACGGATCGACGGTATTTCAGGTTATCTATATCACACCAAACACATCTTTAACATGGTGGTTAAGGACAATTTGTTAGATTGCCAGCTCGGTTTCAGCTACTGCACCATGTGCTCTGCTCGGCTGGCCTAGCCAACAGCTAGTGATGAAGGAGATCAGGCCTGGTGCTAGTTGGCTAGCTATTGCTGTCTCATTCACTGATCTTAACCTCTCCTGCTGAAGGCCCTGTTAGACTAACAGTGTTAGACTCATTTTCGCCTAAAAACCAGCTCCGAACTAATGTACTTATGTACTTAATGTGTACTTAATGTACTGTATTAGAAATATGATGATCAGATGCAAAAGCAGGATGCTATTTCATAGGTGACACCTTGAAGTTGTTGTGTGGATATGCTGAGATCATAGTTCAGAATAACATACTACACATGACAAGGAGATGAAGGAATGAATGAATCAAATGACACAACATTTAAAAACAATTATTAAACATAAATGTGTAATGTGTTATTTGAAAATGTGTTATTTGAAGTATGAAATGGCGCTTTTCCACTATCGGGTCGGCTCGCTTCGGCACGCTTTTGAACAGTTCTGTTTTTCCACTATACACAACAGACCAGGAACGAGTAGGAGGAGTAGGCGATAGTAGGCGGAGTTACGCGTCATAAAAGCGCGCCATGGTGGTGACGTATATTTTCACGAGACACAACACAGCCACAACAATAGCAACATGGAGGAACTTGAAGCTATCGTATACTTTTTCCTCGGCATGTGGTATATTATTAACCGTGATTTTTTGGGAGAGAAAGAGAAAGAGAGAGAGGAAGCTATGTACACATAATAAAGTCATGTTTTTTGAACCCTTAAAACCACTGCCTTCACTTGTCTGCTTTATGAACTGTAGTATCATTGTGTGCTGTGTTATTCACGGACAAACACGGTGCCCGGAGGCACCCTTTGCGGGTTAATAACTTCGGTTTACCGTGGGTTAGGATTAGGGATGCTCCGATTTATCGGCCACCGATTTAAATCGGCCGATTTCACTCCAAATGACCCGATCGGTGATCGGCAAAAATGGCCGATCGCAAAAACCGATCTATTTTTTATTATTTTTTTATTTTTATTTTTTCTGGGGAAGACAGATAACTGAACAGAAAACATAGGAGGACGTAACAGTATGTAAACCATGAAGGCCACGTTTATGATGTCTTTTATACAGCCATATCGACTGACTTGGGTTTCAGGCCCTAACTGGGTGATAGGCCAGACCTTTACTATGCCATAAAAATGGGTCTGCGTTTGCTTGGTGCCTAATGGATCAAAACTTTTGTCTAAAAAGCAAAAAATATGTAGGCTATCCAGTCAGTAGGCCTACAGTTATGTATTTTTTTTAAATCGGTATCGGTATCGGTATCGGTTGATCTTGAGGGAAAAAAATCGGTGATCGGTATCGGCCCCAAAAATCCAGATCGGAGCATCCCTAGTTAGGATAACAATTCAAACGTGTCCGGATAGGGGAGAGGACAGGGAATCCAAAACCATTTGAATGGTGTCGATACGACACTGCTATCACGGTCGACACAGCGCGGAGCGAATTCCCTGTTAAAACTTTTCTCTCCCCCTGCTGTCAAAGGGAGTTTCAATCAGCTGGCGTGGTGCTGCGAGCAGCAGCGGGTGAACTCCCGGTTCATTGAGTTTACGGTTAAAAGCATAACTTCTCGGGGTGTAAAGCACTCTCTCTATTTCGGGCTAAACTGTGCAGTGTAGCCGGCGTCCTGGTTCCTCCAGCAACCGGACACTTCCATAAATAACAACAAATATGTAATATGTAAATATGTATAATACCACGTTCATTGATAAAATGACGCCAGGGATGGAAAGGGGTGATGGCAGTTTTAGAAGGGGGATGATGAAGCTCTGGACTATGGAACGGCACAGCACAGCACAACGGGGGGAAATGCGATAAGAATTATGTCAAAATGCAGCACCATCATGCACAGATCAGCCTTAAAGCATGTAACGTTAGATATATAACGTTATACAGGGAGCGATGTATTTCTACGGAAAGGCTGATAGATTGTAGAATCTTCTTGTCGGTAAAACGATGGAATCAATCTATTGAGGATTGTGATCTTAAATGCGTTGTGTCATCTCAGGATAGATTAGGTGCACAGCATACAGGCCCGTCACTATGGGCGGGCCTCAGGGGGCCAGGCCCCCCCACAGACGTGCTGGTGCCCCCCCAACTGGCAGCCAGATATTTAAACATATTTTATGTTAAATGAAGACATTAAAATTGAGAAACAATAGTGTGTTTTTCATTTTGTTGGACGGGATTCTAGTGACAACCAATCATTTGAAAGTTGAAAGTTGAAAGTTGCACGTTACGCACGCTGCTGCTCCCGCCATTTCAGTTGTGTGAGGCGAGGCGAGCACTGAGCAGTTGAGTGAAATCTGGGCTTTTTGATGGATAAAGCTTTTTGAATAAAGATGGATATAAGAAAGTGGATTACCGGTAAATCCTCGAAAGGTGCAGCTGCACCCAACCCCGATGGACATACGTAGCACCAGCATTAGCGACTGTGGGCAGCCTGACACTAGCACCCCGACGGCTACCACTAGAGAGGTAAGTCCTACTAGCCCAACTGTTAGGGCTAGGGCTACTACTAGCCTTGCTAGCCCCCCGATGAAAGTTTTGTTACTTTTCGAGCCACCAAACAGACTGCTACAAAGCGAGAACATGGACCTGTTCACTGCGGTTACTCTTGTGAACAGTGCATCTGAATGCATAAAATCACTGCGCACAGAGGATGAGTTTACTGCGCTCTGGGACCTCTGCTCTCCTCCAGCCTCAGCCACTGACGAGGCTGGTCCCAGCTGTCCAACTAAGAGAAGACGCACAATTAACAAGAGCTTTGGTGCATTTGTAGTTGAAGGAACGGTTGGACAGTCACAGAGGGACACTGGCGAAAAGACAGAGTTCCTGAGAGTGTTTTACAGTGTTATTGATGCTGTGCAAGGAGAGATGGATGCGCGTTTTGGAGAGTGCAGCTGCAAGCTCATTGGTGCGCTGGCTGCTTTAAACCCAGAGGCCGAGGATTTCATGGATCCATCGAAGGTCACTCCTCTCCTAAGATTAGCTCGAACTGAAGTGGTTGAATCTGAATATGCTGTGGCTCGTGGTGGGTTCCTGGTAAAGAAGATGGAGGACACCTCGTTTCCCCCCAAAGATGGACAATGGACAATAGCCAATATTCTCAGTATACATTCCACTCAGCACTCCAGGCCATGCCAACTGTCATCCAAGCTTATACACTCGCCCTAACTTTGGGAGCGTCTACCGCGACTTGTGAAAACTATTTTTCAACACTTAAAAATGTTTTCTCTGAGCATCGGCGCAGCATGTTGCACAAGTGCAAGGCTCAACTGATTCAGCTTGCCTTCGAAAAGGACCTCACCCACAAGTTCAAGGATGAGTGGAAGGACTTACTGATGAGGAGATTCAGCACTGAAAAACGCCGCCTCCTTCTTTTCTGAGCCGGGTGTGTGTGTGTCCGTGTGAGCACACGCCGTGGTGATGTTTTGCTAGTTGTATTCTCGTCAGCTTTTTCAACTGGAGAGATGAGCTGTTTGCACGGTTATGCTATATTTAATGTGCTTTGTGTATAACGTGTTCAATGATGAGGATCTGGCTGATCCTATTTGCTGTAGATGGGTGGTTTTAATGTGATGATCACACGATCGGTCGGTCATACTGTATCCCTTTTGGAAGTGCACTGATTGCGTGCCAGTCTCCTAATTTTAGTTACGTAGGCTATCCCTGGCATTTATTTAATTCTTGTTCTTGTAAGTGTGCCGGGTTGGTGCCAATTATTGACCTGTGCGCATTGTAATGCACAACTTGGCCTCTCCACGCTATAAAGTAACTTGCATTCAAATAATTTTAGCTTAGGCCTACTCGGGTCGACAAGGCCTTGTAATAAACCAGCTTCGCCTGTGTTTATTGTTATGTTATTTGCTGCATTCTGATAATTTTAGGTCTAGTCTTCATCGGTAGGCTACGTGTCCAATTTAGCCTCTGCAACCTACTATGCATGTCAGTGTTGCATGACGAATACCATAGCATATCGGATTATATAAAATAGTTAATAATAATTGTGCCCCCCCATGCAGTTCATTGGCCCACCCTAAGACTGGGCCCTGGTGACGGGTCTGACAGCATACACGATTTATTAAGACAGTCAGCGAATGGTCCATCAGCACAGTATCTCAGCATCGGCATTCAATGACCATTCCACGATATCATTATGACATACAGACAGGCTGATAGATACGAGTGCAGCGCTGTCTTGCTGGTAGTCAAATATATTTATTTATACAGCATATGGATGTTACGTGCCTGTTAGCCTACTTGCCGCTTTCAGTTCTAGTAGATTTGTAGTTTAGATCTCGCAACCAGGGATTGGGAAGCGATGTATTTCTACGAAAAGGCTGACTGACGCGGGGCTCCAATCTCCGCGTTTATAGAGTGCTCTGGTGTCTTGCTGGTAGTCAAATATATTTATTTATATATACAGTAGGGATGCACGATATTATCGGCACCGATATTTATCGGCCCGATAATGGGAAATTAATGTTTATCGGTTTTATAAAATTTTAGCCGATATTTAACCGATAATATGAAGCCGGAAATATTTCTGCTTCCGGTTTCCGCGCTCATGCTGCTGCGCCTGCGTACAGGCACGCAGTGTATAGACGAGACGAGAGCGAAACATGGCTTCCCCGGTGTGGACATTCTTCACAGTTTCTGAGGCAGATAGTGCGTTTGCAATTTGCAACACATGTTCAACAAAAGTTCGGAGAGGAGGGCAAAGGTCTACGAGTTACAACACAACGAATCTCATAAGTCACCTTAAGATTCACCATTGCAAGCACGCTGTATGGAAGGAATATCAAGCACTAGTAGTAGTAGTAGCAGAACAAGGTAGCCTAGCCGCGAAAAAAAAAGCTGCTGTGCCTATTGAACACGCATTTGAAAACGGCAGGACGTTTACTCGAGACAGCTCAAAGGCTCAAGCAATCAATGAAAAAATAATGGAGTTGATGGCCCTCGACGACCAGCCTTTCTCTGTAGTAAAAGATAAAGGATTTCGCCAGCTAATTTCACATTTAGAGCCCCGGTATACACTCCCAAGTCGCCGCTATTTTGCAGACGTGTGCCTGCCTGCTATGTATGATACAGTCGCCACACACATCCATAGTCTGATCGATACTAGCGTAAGCCAGATAAGTTTTACCACGAGTCAGTATGCTTAGTTTGACGGCCCAGTGGCTGGATGAGGACTTCAATATGAAGAAGACACTGCTGCATGCGCAGGAGTTCTCCGGTTCGCATACTGCGACAGCCACCCGCGGGGCTTTTGAAACCATGTTTGGAGAAGGCTTAGGTGAGCCTTTTTTGTTTTCATAAAAGGAGGCCAGATCTTGGCTAAAAAAAGCATTGTGCACTGTCTATAACAGATTCTGTTTGTTAGAGGAAATAATAAATGAACATTTGAAGAGTCAGAAGTGTTCTGTTTGTTGTGTTAACAATAGTGATGTAAGTTAGATTTGGTGAGATCACTATGGAATATTAAATCATCAATCTTTGCTCACTATATAGCCTTTCTTACCTTCAGGTGTGCATGATCTACAGGTTATCAACTGTGAAATTATATCTGAATGTTCTTTATTGTCATTGATATAGTACAGGTAGGTACCAAACAACGAAATTTGGGAGGGGGGGCTCCCCTGGTGCTAGGAAAGAAAAAAAAAGAAAAGAAATATTGGTTATCATATCGGTTATCGGCCACGAGAAGCGGGTAAACATCGGTATCGGTATCGGTTGGGAAAAATGCATATCGTGAATCCCTAATATACAGCATATGGATGTTACGTGCCTGTTACCTGCCGATTTCAGTTCTAGTAGTTTAGATCTCGCAACCGAATCTACCGACATTTGACTCATGAGTGAACGGCGAAAATGTCTGGACGGCACTGCTTGGGATTCCATTGAAGTTACAGGGAACTATGTGTGAAAGAGACTTAAATGTTGAAATAACAGTAATACAATGTTCATTGATAAAATGGCATAAGGGATGGAAAGGGGAGATGGCAGTTTTAGAAGGGGGATGATGAAGCTCTGGACTGAGGGACAGCATAGGCACAGCACATCGCCATAATAGCGATTTTTTTGGTTATGCTTGTTGTAAATAAAAGTTCTATGATGCATTGAAATGACATTAAACTAAGATAATACGATGGTTATCATATTTTTTCAAATCTTTATTAATACGTTATTACAGAAACTGTAAGTGACATTTTCCTAGAGCGAAATCTGTTGTGGTATTTAAAAATGGCGGTTAGTGATGAAATCTATGAACATGGGATGACGATTTCCATTGACCAATCAACGGTGTGCAGCGTCACACGTCACACGCAGCCTGGCAAAAAGGTTCCGGGTCTCAAAAAAGGTTCCTGCCCTCGATGGGTAGCTAAAGAAGCGACCCGACCCGACCCGACCCGACCCAGGCCGACAAATGGAAAAGCGCCAAAGAAGCGGGCCAGCCCGGGCTGACCCGGGTCAGCCCTCTAGTGGAAAAGCCCCAAAAGTAGCCTATAGTATATATAGGTAGGCTACCTAATATCAATAATACCTTTATCAATCCGTTGCATGGTTTTAATATCATGACTTTGTAAACAATACATTCAAATCATATTCAGACTGTGTTTGGTATGCAGAAAGACTTTTAAAATCTTTAAATGTGTCTCTCTGGGATGTTGACTGTTCAATGCAGCAGCCCCAGAGAGTAACTGGATTCAGAGTTCAGGGCAGTGGTGGCTCAGAGGTTGTAGAGGTCGGCTAGCCGTCGGAAGGTCGCTTAACCCTTAATTGCTCCACGAGCGCCGACTATGGCCGACCCTCTGCCTAGAGCAAAAAATACCAAATTCCAACAATTGACTGACAAGTTGATTGCATGTCAATTATGACCTTCTTCTTCTTCTTCTTCTTCTTCTTCAGTAGGATTCAAGACAAGGCTTATAAAACATAAAATAAAAATCGACTGATGAATAGATTATTTACTTACTTAGACAATTGTATCTGTCGTAAGTCGCTTTGGATAAAAGCGTCTGCTAAATGCCAAACATGTAAAAAGAGTGTAACCACAGTTTAACCCCCCTCTCCCCCAGCACCCGGTCCAGAGGCTAAGATGACATCAGAGAAGTCTGAGGACTTGAATCACCTGCATGGACTGACTATTGAAATCAAAGAGGAGGAGGAAGATGTTGGCTGTATGATTCTCTCTGATGGAGGAGTTCATTCTCCTACTCTTGGTATGTTGACAAAATGGTGTAAAGTCTCATATTAGTTATGGTGTGTGTTACTTCTTCATTAATTAGCTTTTGCGTTAGACTAACTGGTGGTCTTATGCACACAGGAGAGAGTTCTAGACATTCCTCCGACAGTGATGGGGGTTCTACACCAGGAGAACCTGAACAACAACAACAGGAGAATGACACAGCAAAGACCTCTCACTGCTGCTCGGTGTGCAGAAAACCATTCCCAACAAAATTCAAACTTCAAAGACACATGAGAACTCATACCGGAGAGAAGCCTTACCCGTGCCCTGTATGCGGGAAGCGGTTTGCTGAGAAAGGAACCCTCAAAATACACCAGAGGCTTCACACTGGCGAGAAGCCTTACCACTGCACAGACTGTGAGAAGAGGTTCGTTAGCCTGGGAGAATTTAAAATGCACCGTCGGACTCACACAGGAGAGAGGCCGTACACCTGCCCGGACTGCGGCAAGAGCTTCTTTCGTCAATCGCACTTGAATATACACCAGACGACGCACTCCGAAACGAACCAGGCGGACAACACAAGGAGGCGTTTTCCGTGCTCGGACTGTGGGAAGGGCTGTTTCTCCGCGGCAGAGCTGAGGGACCATCAGCGTATACACACAGGGGAAAGGCCTTTCCAGTGCTCTTACTGCGAGAAGAGGTTCGCCCTGATAGGGACTCTGGTCAGACATGAACGGCAACACACTGGCATCACCCCGTACCACTGTTCAGAGTGCGGCAAGACGTTCGCGCAGCAGTACACCCTGACCACGCACATGCGCACACACGCCGGGGAGAAGCCGTTTAAATGCGACCAGTGTGAGAAGAAGTTCACCACGTCCGGGGAGCTGAGAAGACACCTGAAGATTCACAGCGGGGAGAAGCCTCATCAGTGCTCCGACTGTGGGAAGAGCTTCTCCTTATTAGGAACGTTACGGAACCATAAGCGGATTCATGCCAGGAACGGCGCTACTGCTGCAGCTGGCGGGAGTCAGTCTGCTGACGAATCACTCCAGAAACAAGAGGCCACTCCTCCCAATGAGGTTTGTTTACCTACAATGAATTAAATGACACTCTGGTCGACGTTCACATTTACATTTTTGGGCATTCAGGAGACGGCTTTATCCAAAGCGAATACATTGTCTAGCATCAGTCATCGTAAGATTTTTTTTTATTTATAATTATTGTAGAGAAAACTGTACAGGGGGTAGTAGGGTTGAGGTCTTTAGGAGTTTATCAAAACTACCGTATGTTGTGTCACATTGTATGCCGGTACAGTTATCTGATTATTGCGGTGAGCACGTTGGCGAACCTAGATTTTGTCATCATTAATTTCTCCATCTTTTCTTTGTCTTAGGACTCTAATGACCAAGCTGGCCTATCCCCAACCCATCAGGTTGAACCCAAGCCGTCTGAGTCACTGGGTTCTGGCGGTCCCCAGCACAAGCTGGGACTGACTGTTGAAATCAAAGAGGAGGAGGAAGTCGTTAGCTGTTTGATTCTCTCTGATGGAGGAGTTGATTCTCCTAATCTTGGTATGTTGGGAAAAAATGGTGTAACATCTCACATTAGTTATGGTGTGTGTGTGTGTGTGTGTGTGTGTTACTTCCTGATCAATAATGTTTTGCTTTAGAGTAACTGGTGGTCTTATGCACACAGGAGAGAGTTCTAGACATTCCTCCGACAGTGATGGGGGTTCTACACCAGGAAAACCTGAACAACAACAACAACCACAGCAACAGAAGAAGAATGACACAGCAAAGACCTCTCACTGCTGCTCGGTGTGCAGAAAACCGTTCCCATCAAACTACAAACTTCAAAGACACATGAGAACTCATACCGGAGAGAAGCCTTACCCGTGCCCTGTATGCGGGAAGCGGTTTGCTGAGAAAGGAACCCTCACAATACACCAGAAGCTGCACACCGGCGAGAAGCCTTACCACTGCACAGACTGTGAGAAGAGGTTCGTTAGCCTGGGAGAGTTTAAAAGGCACCGTCGGACTCACACAGGAGAGAGGCCGTACACCTGCCCGGACTGCGACAAGAGCTTCTATCGTCAATCGCACTTGAATAAACATCAGTTGACGCACTCCGAAACGAACCAGGCGGACAACACAAGGAGGCGTTTTCCGTGCTCGGACTGTGGGAAGGGCTGTTTCTCTGCGGCGGAGCTGAGGGACCATCAGCGGATACACACAGGGGAGAGGCCTTCTGAGAGGCGTTTCGCTGATAAAGGAACCTTCAAAGTACACCAGAAGCTGCACACCGTCGAGAAGCCTTACCACTGCACGGACTGTGAGAAGAGGTTCGTTAGCCTGGGAGAGTTTAGACTGCACCGTCTGACTCACACCGGAGAGAGTGTGAGTATGCCAGTACAGTTATCTGATTATGGTGGTGAGCACGTTGGCGAAGCTCTAGATGACGATCGATTTTG
Organism: Nansenia antarctica; assembly: GCF_963989245.1. Taxonomy (NCBI): domain Eukaryota; kingdom Metazoa; phylum Chordata; class Actinopteri; order Argentiniformes; family Microstomatidae; genus Nansenia; species Nansenia antarctica. The sequence continues at coordinate 3,466,572 of NC_137675.1, read as the reverse complement.
TTGTCATTACTTTCTCCATCGTTTCTTTGTCCTAGGACTCTAATGACCAAGCTGGCCTTTCACCAACCCATCTGGTTGAACCCAAACCGTCTGAGTCACTGGATTCTGGCGGTCCTCAGCACAAGATACAGGATCCGGAGGTGGATTTTATAACCCTGGAGGACAGTATTAACAGATCAGTTCTGGATATCGTCATTAAAGAGGAAGAAGAGGATCCCTTCTTTGGTAAGTAGAGACTGACTGGCAGGCTAAGCCTATACCACAAGCATTGCATCTAATTATTTCTCAGCTGCAGTTATGACTGAGCCCGATTGCATTATCAAAATCATTTTGCGTTTATTCATATTAAAAAGTAGGTAAAACTGCTGCTAAAATGCAGAATTAACTGAGGAACGTTAATGTTGTAGCTTTCAACCACGATGGCATTGGCGATCAAAGATAGTTACTCTGTCATTACGAAATATCAGTTTAGTTTGCACTGAAATAGATAGATAGATAGATAGATAGATAGACTTTATTTGTCATTGCTACAGTACAGGTACCAAACAACGAAATTTAGGAGGGGAGGCTCCCCTGGTGTTTAGGAAAGGAAAAAGAAACACATTTTAGAAAAAGCATAGATGCATAAAATCACAAGAAGGTAAGGAGCTGGTTTACATCAATAGAGGCTATGTACACAATCCACTGTACTTTACTGCACAGATAGTCAACTAGGGTTGTCATATTTCACAAGAAAGTATTTTTTCACATTATTTTAAAGTGTCACAGTTTGCAGGCTTGAAAATGTACATGTTTGTGCCTCAGCACTAGCTGCCATACAATCCGTCCGGACTGTCCTGGGCCCAGAACTTAGGCCTTTTCTGTGTTCGGGGCCTTGACGGCCCTGTGGTAGAAGCTGTCCTTCAGTCTGTTTGTCTTAGCGGCCGGGGTCCTGTACCTCCTGTTCGAGGGCAGCTTGACAAAGTGTTCGTGCCCAGGGTGGGTCGGGTCCTTGGAGATCTTGGAGGCCCTCCTGAGACAGCGTGTTTTGTACAGCTCCTCCAGAGAGGGGAGGGGGGCGCCGGTGATCTTCTGTGCTGTTCTCACGACTCTCTGTAGCTCGCTTCTCTCCGCTGCCGTGCAGCTGTGGAACCAGTTGGAGATGCCGAAGGTGAGGATGCTCTCCACTGCGCCGTGGTAGAAGGCCACCAGCATCTCCTTCTTGCTGTGTTGTTTCTTGAGGCATCTCAGGGTGTATAGCCGCTGTTGTGCCCTCTTGATGGTGCCTTTAGTGTTGTCCTTCCAGGCCAGGTCATCCCGCATGTTGTGTCCCAGGAATCGGAGGTTTGAGACTATCTCCACGCTCTCTCCGTCGATGAGCAGGGGCAGGATCTCTGACTTTTTTTCCTCCTGAAGTCTACGATGAATTCCTGGGTCTTTGACTTGTTTAGCAGCAGGTTGTTAACCTTGCACAGCTTGCTCAATTGCTCTACCTCATCCCTGTACGCCGCCTCGTCCCCCCCCGAGATACATCCCACCACGGTGGTGTCGTCTGCAAACTTTACGATGTAGTTGCTGGGGTGGATGGGGGTGAAGTCGTGGGTGTAGAGGTTGTAGAGGATGGGGCTTAGCACGCAGCCCTGGGGTGACCCAGTGCTGAGGCTGAGGGCTGTGGAGGTGTGGGGGCCCACCCGCACCCTCTGGGGGCGGTCGGTCAGGAAGTCCTTGATCCACGCACATATAGAGTGTGATAGACCCAGGTCTAGTAGTTTGGTCACTAGCCTGTCTGGAAGGATGGTGTTAAAGGCGGAGCTGAAGTCCACGAAGAGCAGTCTCGCGTAGCTGTTTCCCCTCTCCAGGTGGGATAGAGTGGCGTGGAGAGTCGTCGCTATGGCGTCCTCTGTGGACCTGTGGGCTCTGTAGGCGAACTGGAATGGATCCAGGTTGGGCGGGAGGCGTGTGAGTATGTGGGCCCGGACTAGTTTCTCGAAGCACTTCATGATGATTGGTGTGAGTGCCACCGGGCGGTAGTCGTTTAGGCAGCTCACCGTGCTTTTCTTCGGGACTGGGATGATAGTTGAGGTTTTCAGGCAGGGTGGGACGGTGGCCTGGGACAGGGACTGGTTAAAGATGTTGGTGAAAACCCCGGCCAGCTGGTCGGCGCAGTCTCTCAGCACCCGTCCCAGGACGCCATCCGGCCCCGAGGCTTTCCTGGGGTCCACCGCCTTCAGTACGCGTCTCACCTCGTGCTCTGTGAGGGTGAGGCTGCTGAGAGCTGGAGAGAGTGGTGTCTGTGTTGTGGTTACCTCCGTTCGCCCCTCGTCGAACCGGGCGTAGAAGGTGTTCAGCTTTCCCGCCAGCAGGGGGTCGTCCTCTGCGGCTGTGAGCCTGTTGGCTCTGAAGTTTGTCATCTGCTGAACCCCCTGCCACATCCGCCTGGAGTCGTTGCTCAGGAGGCATTCCTGAATGTTGATATGGAGGCAGAGCCGTGCCCTGGGGTGGTCCAGTGGTCTAGCACCATGGCCTGGGGTGGTCCAGTGTAGGGCTGCACGATTTGGGGAAAAAATCGAATTGCGATTATTTGGACAGATATCGCGATTGCGATTAATTTGCGATTATTTATTTTTTAAATAGCAAAAAAAAAAAAAAAAAAAAAGGGAGTTTTTGTAAAGTGTGGCCATATCTCCGGCTAGGAAGGTCGTATCAACGTGCAGTTTGTTTGTACGTCTTCAGGGGACTTAGAGGCTCCCTCCTCTAGCACCCCCACAGCCCGAGCTACGAGTGAAAGAACTAAACTTACATTGGGTTGCTTTAAAGTTGGGTTGCTTTAAAATCAAGCTTCAGATTAAAACATGTGATGGAGCATTACTAACCTGACTCAGGTGGTTTGTTTCACACAACCATCTAGGAAAGCTTAATTGGAAGCTGTTTGGAAAAGGGCAGGTACTTTCAAAAAATACTTGGCAGGTGATTGGATGAATCTGTCTATCACCTATTTTCAGAGAGCATTACCACATGATACCATCAAACTATTAACTGCTCTAATTCTAATGCAAGGATGAGAACTTAAAAGATATGAATTGTATATCTCATCTAGACAGGTGGCTACTTTCTAAGATGATCCAGCTATTAAAATGATCATTTGGGGATACACTGTGACTATAACTGAAAGGACCACATCTAGATGACTCGGTCAACAGTCGAACTGATGAATGATAGAATGGTGGTCTCTGACTATGGAGCACAGACACACGTCACCTTGACTTAGGAATCTGTGACATACTTCAGCCCAAGGCTAGGCTAGGCTAACCTCTGCGTCTTTAAAGCCGGCTGGTATGAACGAATGGTATGAGGTTATGCATACAGGACACATTCATGTTTGACAACAGAACAGTTAACTTCCATGTATCCATAAGCCTGCTATACTATATAAACACCAACCCGCAGGTTGCTGAGACTGTCAACTCTGTGTCTGTACTTTAACGCCGGGTTAGCATGAGTAGCTAAGCTAAGCTACCGTCTCGAAGACTATAAGTTAGCTAAGCTAAGTTTAAGGCTGGACTAACAGCACCGACATGCACTTGGCTGGTACAGTTAGTATAGTGAAATTGTACACTTACCTGTCGCAATTATAACATACTAACGTTTATCATACGTCCAGTAAGCCAAGTGGTGTCTAATTGTCTCCGTTACGTTAGCCCAAAGTCTCATAATAATTGGACTGACTGTCGTGACACAACCTATGCCTGCGTTCGTAAATTCGCTCTGAGAGCGCCGGGTTCAAAGTCATAAAGAGACCAAGTAATTTGATTGGACAAGAGGCATTCCATGAGTGCTGATCAAATTTCCAAAAGAGGTTTTAATCTCAATGTGACTTCCTGGTCAAATAAAGGTTTAAAAAAAAAAAAAAAAAAAAAAAAAAAAAAATCGCAGGCAAATCGCAGGCTTTGCGATTAGCTAATCGCATCATTTCAAATCGCGATTTCGATTTAAAATCGATTAATCGTGCAGCCCTAGTCCAGTGGTCTAGCACCATGGCCTGGGTTGGTCCAGTGGTCTAGTACCAGTACCATGGCCTGGTGTGGTCCAGTGGTCTAGCACCATGGCTTGGGGTGGTCCAGTGGTCTTGCACCATGGATTAGGGTGGTCCAGTGGTCTAGCACCATGGCCTGGGGTGGTCCAGTGGTCTAGCACCACGGCCTGGGGTGGTCCAGTGGTCTAGCACCATGGCCTGGGTTGGTCCAGTGGTCTAGCACCATGGCCTGGGTTGGTCCAGTGGTCTAGCACCATGGCCTGGGGTGGTCCAGTGGTCTAGCACCATGGCCTGGGGTGGTCCAGTAGTTTAGCACCATGGCTTACGGTGTACATACATTCTTCCTTACTTTCTTGACACTCTCCACTGTCTCTGTCCCAAAAAAGAAAGAAAAGAATGCCCCAAGAAAAAAACAGAAAAAAAAACATTGTCGGAGCCAACCCTAACCCGCTACGCCGACTGCAGAAGCAGTGTGTCAGTGAAGCGAGCTTTTCCTGCTCATAGGGATGTCCCGATCCGATACTGATATCGCCGCGATATTGGACCTGAATGCTGGATCGCGGATCGCACCAGAAAAAAAAAAGGCTCCGATCCGCGCTCTCGATCTGGTGTGTCACTCAAGTGACGACAACAGTAGTAGCCAGTGGTCACGTGCATGACCAGGGCTCGATAGTGCGACTGTTTGTCGCATTTGCGAGTGAATATATTTCTGTGCGACTTGGAAATACATTCAATCGCACCAGTGCGACTAAGAGACTGCTGAACTACTGTCATGCGCAGTCAAACTTGTGTATAAGCGATGAGGGAATGAAAACAGTGAACAGAAACGCGTGTCGCAGAAATGCTTCACGCGAGTCCTATATGCGCTTAAAATGCGCATAATGGATACAGCTCTCATAGTTCGTAGCGCTGTGTGCTTCCGGTTTCATTACAAAGAGGTTAACCCTATATGTGCCTGACGTCTAACAACATTCAAATGACTCTAACTTCATATTTTTTCGGATTTCAATGTATGACACATCATTTGAAAGCTTATGATCCGTAGTTCCAATCCACAACACGTCGCATTTGTTGCTTTAATAAAGACTGGCAGTCTTTAATTTAACTGTTGTTGGTGTGGACTATACTGGGGAGGTATTTGTTATTATTCAGGGGTCAAAAAATGTATACAAATATCGGATCGGTATCGGTATCGCAAATACCCGAAGCCCAGGTATCGGTATCGGTAGTGAAAAAGTGGGATCGGGACATCCCTACCTGCTCATATGACTTTTTAGGATGCTTGCATTGTAGTTACGGAGCGATGGATGAAGCGTGAATGATTTATTAACCTGATGTGACTTATTGTGTTTTTTCTTGCTTCTTTCACACAATAGACCAAATGAATCCTGAAGAGAGGGAACCAGAGGAGGAGAACAACGTTGGTGGTTTCATTCTTCCCAATGGAGAGGAAGTAGATAGGGATTCTTTGAAACTGGGTGAGTTGAGTGACAGTGTTTGGGTGGAGGGGTTGTGGTGGGTGGTTGTGGTGGGTGGACCTCAGAACCTGTAGAAGGTCAATTAGCTTTTGCTTTAGAGTAACTGGTGGTCTTGTGTACACAGGAGAGAGTTCTAGACATTCTCCCGACAGTGATGGGGGTTCTACACTAGGAGAACTACAGAAGAATCACACAGAAAAGATCTCTCACTGCTGCTCCGTGTGCAGAAAACCGTTCCCATCAAACTACAAACTTCAAAGACACATGAGAACTCATACTGGAGAGAAGCCTTACCCGTGCCCTGTATGTGGGAAGCGGTTTGCTGATAAAGGAACCCTCAAAATACACCAGAAGCTGCACACCGTCGAGAAGCCTTACCACTGCACAGACTGTGAGAAGAGGTTCGTTAGCCTGGGAGGGTTTAGAATGCACCGTCGGACTCACACCGGAGAGAGTGTGAGTATGCCAGTACAGTTATCTGATTATGGTGGTGAGCACGTTGGCGAAGCTCTAGATCAGTGTTTCTCAACCCTCTCCTCTGGGCACTCCAGCCGCACCACATATTTGATCTGTTCCACCACCAGCACACCTGATTCAACTAATCAAGTACAAAGCAATTATGGTTTGTACTTGATTAGTTGAATCAGGTGTGCTGGTGGTGGAACAGATCAAATATGTGTTGCGGCTGGGGTGCCCCGAGGAGAGGGTTGAGAAACACTGCTCTAGATGACGCTAGACTTTGTCGTCATTACTTTCTCCATCGTTTCTTTGTCTTAGGACTCTAATGACCAAGCTGGCCTTTCCCCATCCCATCAGGTTGAACCCAAACTGTCTGAGTCTCTGGATTCTGCCCGTCACCACCACAAGATACAGGATCCGGAGGTGGATTTTATAACCCTGGAGGACAGTATTAACAGATCAGTTCTGGATATCGTCATTAAAGAGGAAGAAGAGGATCCCTTCTTTGGTAAGTCTAGAGACTGACTGGCAGGCTAAGCCTATACCACAAGCATTGCATCTAATTCTTTTTCAGCCCCAGTTATAACTGAGCCCGATTGCATTATCAAAACCAATTTTATTAATGTCAAAAAGCAGCTAAAACTGCTGCTAAAATGCCGAATTAACTGAGGAACGTTAATGTTTTCGCTTTTAACAATGTTGGCATTGGCAATTAAAGATAGTTACTGTCGTTAATAAATATTTGGTTTAGCTTGCGAAACAAACAATATTGGCTGAAGTAAAACGTGATGCTTGCATTGTAGTTACGGAGTGATGGATGATGCGTGAATGATTTATTAACCTGATTTGACTTATTGCGTTTTTTCTTGCTTCTTTCACACAATAGAACAAATGAAGCCTGAAGAGAGGGAAGAAGAAGAAGAGGAGGAGGAGGAGGAGGAGGAGGAGGAGGAGGAGGAGGAGGAGGAGGAGACCGAGAAGGAGGAGGAGACCGAGAACAACGTTGGTGGTTTCATTCTTCCCAATGGAGAGGAAGTAGATAGGGATTATTTTAAACGGAGTAAGTTGAGTGACAGTGAAACTCAGTGTTTGGGTGGAGGGGTTGTGGCGGGTGGACCTCAGACCCTGTAGAGTCTTTCGTCAATGGGTGAGGTTGGGGGTGCTTACTACTACTTAGGCTCTTTGCTACATGCAGAGCATAGGCCATCGACGACACTCCTCCATCTGACATCATTTTGGGCTGTTCGTGCTGCTTCCGTCCAGCTGGATCCAATCTTCTTCAGTTCCGCCTCAGTGTCTTGCCTCCAGGTGTTTCTGGGCCTACCGCACTTCCTTTTCCCCTGCGCTTCCAAGTGAAAGCTTGGCGGGGGATGCTGAAATTTGGTTTTCTCAGTGTGTCCAATCCAGCCCCATTTCCGCCCCAAGAATCTGTTGGGAATCAGGATCCTGCCTCGCTTTTTGCCACAGCTTTTCGTTGTTGATTTGGTCTGGCCATCTCACACCGAATATGTGCCGCAGACAGGTGTTAATGACTGTCTGAATCTTCTGTACCGTCGTCGCCTTCATCCTCCGCCACGTCTCGCAACCATAGAGGAGGACAGATTTATATTGAGTTGAAGATGCGCAACTTCCTGCACTACCTGAAATGTCCTGCCTCTCTCATACATAGTTCTTACATTCCATGTGGCAATTTTGGTGGTTTTCTTAGGAGTCAGAAGGGATTTTGGCCTAACAGGCTTTAACTGCTCTGTGACATAAAACTCCCATTAGGAAGCCTTTCCTGTCCCAAGTCGTGTTGAGTTCGGTTTATCATCGATTCTTCTGTAACTTGTGTTTTTAAAAAATAGGGGTGTGGCCCTATGCCAACCTCCGGAAACACGGCTGAGGTTTGATCCAATTTTGTCTGGCTTTTTTCCATTGACCTGTCCAGCATGGGTAATCCTACCAGGAGCTTACACTCCCGCTGGCATAACTCTCCAGATTATTGAAGCACGGAAGCCCTCACATTGCCATTGTGCCCTTGAGCAAGGCGCTTAACCCCTAATTACCCCAGGGGTAACAAAAAAGACAAAAAATACATTTCGTTGTACTGCAATGACAAAAAGGTTTAATCTATTCTAATTTGACATTGACTGTTCGTGCCTAACTCTTGCTTTCTTGTTCACTCAGGGGAGAGATTTGACAAGGAAGGAGGCAGACCTCCATCAGAAGCTCTTGAACAACACCAGGAGAGCCACTCATCAAAGGGCACTTTTTTCTGCACAGTGTGTGGAAGAGATTGTCAAAGGTTGTCGGCACTACAAACACACATGAGAATCCACACAGGTGAGAAACCTTATAAGTGCACCGAGTGTGGAAAACAGTTCACTCAGGGCGGACACCTCAAAGACCATCTCAAAACACACACGGGAGAGAAACCGTACGCCTGCCCGCACTGCGGAAAGCGCTTTGGTTACTCCGGAGCCATGAAAAAACACATGCGGATACACACGGGGGAGAAGCCCTACCAATGTTCCGAGTGCGACAGGAGGTTCGCCCAAACGGACGCTTTGCAGCAACACCTCTGGTCGCACAGAAACAAGAAGCCCTTCTCCTGCCCGTTCTGTGGTATGGAATTCATTCGAATGGGCAACCTCAAGGCACATCAGAGGAATCACACGGGGGAGAAGCCGGTCTGCCTGGAATGTGGGAAGAGTTTCTGTAACGTGAGCGCGATGAGAAGCCACATGCGTCTGCACTCGGGGGACCGTGCTCCGTCTGCGGGAAAGCCTCCGCACATGGAAGAGGAGACAAACCCCACAGCTGCAGCGAGTGTGGGCGGAGCTCTACGGAAGCACCAGCGGACACACCTAACTGAGGAGTCTGAAAGTGTGAAGAGTGAGGGAGACGTGTCTGTGACCGACGATGACACTTCCTCTGCAGCCCATATCAGCAGGGTGGACAAACAATGATTAGTGTTTCCTGTCTGTCTGTCTGTCTGTCTAACGTCAAGCAGGGAGACACTTGGAGTCGGATTTATGGCTGAGAGTGCTTTTGTTTGATTCGGGTTGATTCATTCATGTGATTACTTAACTTAGCCAATACCGTTTTCAATCATCAACAAAAATTAAACCGACGTAACTGTCTTGACTGAATTGTCATAATGTCAATGTCTAGTGCTAGAAATCTAGATACTGTAATTCATAACTGTATTATATATATTTTTTTTTACATTTCTTTGTGCTAAAAATCCAGATACTGTATTTCATAACTGTATTAGCCTAAGGCGTGAAGTCAATAATGCATTAGTCCTAAAAACGTGTTCCTTTCAGTTACTTCTTTGTTAATGAAGAGCTGTCATGGATAATAAATGTCTTTCAAACAGTTGATCTGTAATCCTGTCTCTGTCAGAACACGTGTGTACGTGTACGTGTACGTGTACGTGTGTGTGTGTGTGTGTGTGTGTGCGTGTGTGTGTGTGCGTGTGTGTGTGTGTGTGTGTGTGTGTGTGTGTGTGTGTGTGTGTGTGTGTGTGTGTGTGTGTGTTCCTGCATGGCTGTTTCCTTTCCTACCTGTTTTCATGTACAGTAGTACATAGTAAAAGCTCAAACATTCATTAAAATCTTTTTGTCTTTTATTTGTTTAAACCAAAATAATGCTATCCTTTTCAAGAAAAGTAATTAATGATATTGTTCTATTTGTGAGGGGGAATATGTAGTTCCATGACCAATAGGTGGCGGTAATGAGCTGTTCTGTCAACCAGACGGAGTGCTGCACGGCTACCGTAGAAGAAGGAGGCTAAACAGTTGTTTGAGGAGAGACACATAACGACTTACTGTAGACTGGCTCACTACGCTACCAAAGTTACTATTCCTACCAACGTGTTAGGCGCTTTTATAAAGCCAAGAAGACTTAGGTAAGCACGTCATATGATTAAGCTACCGTATTATGTTGAGGCTCTAAGCATAGCTAAGCTAACTCGTTCTGCTGTCTTTGCCCACTGACTGCATCTTATCTACCTAGCACAACCTCTGCTAGCTTAGCTGCCTAGTCTGTGTTGCTATGCGACTACGGATCGACGGTATTTCAGGTTATCTATATCACACCAAACACATCTTTAACATGGTGGTTAAGGACAATTTGTTAGATTGCCAGCTCGGTTTCAGCTACTGCACCATGTGCTCTGCTCGGCTGGCCTAGCCAACAGCTAGTGATGAAGGAGATCAGGCCTGGTGCTAGTTGGCTAGCTATTGCTGTCTCATTCACTGATCTTAACCTCTCCTGCTGAAGGCCCTGTTAGACTAACAGTGTTAGACTCATTTTCGCCTAAAAACCAGCTCCGAACTAATGTACTTACAGTATATCTCAAAAGTGAGTACACCCTTTAGATTTTTTGCAAATATTCTGTCATATCCTTTCAGGGGATAACACTATCTTAATGAAACTTTGATATAACTTAAAGTAGTCAGTGTGCTGCTTGAATAACAGTATAGATTTATTGTCCATTGAACATTACTCAGTCAGTACACAGCTGTTAATGTCTAAACAGCTGGCAAGAAAAGTGAGTACACCCCATAGTGAACATGTCTAAATTGTGCCCAAAGTGTCAATATTTTGTGTGACCACCATTGTTATCTAGCACTGCTTTAACCCTCCTGGGCATGGAATTCACCAGAGCTGCACAGGTTGCTTCTGGAATCTTCTTCCACTCCTCTTGGAGGTGTGTTTAGGGTCATTATCATGTTGGAAAACTGCCCTACGGCCCAGTTTCCGAAGAGAGGGGATCATGCTCTGCTGCAGGATGTCACAGTATATATTGGAATTCATGTGTCCCTCAATGAAATGCAGCTCCCCAGAGTGCCGGCAGCACTCATGCAGCCCCAGACCATGATGCTGCCACCACCATGCTTGACTGTAGGCAAAACACATTTGTCTTGGTACTCCTCACCAGGGTGCCGCCACACACGTCGGACACCATCTGACCCAAACAGATTTATTTTGGTCTCATCAGACCACAGGACATGGTTCCAGTAACTCATGTTCTTGGATTCATTGTCTTCAGCAAACTGTTTGCGGGCTTTCTTATGCATCGGTTTCAGAAGAGGCTTCTGTCTGGGGCGACGGCCATACAAACCGATTTGATGCAGTGTGCGGCGTATGATCTGGGCACTGACAGGCTGACATCCCACTTCTGCAACCTCTGCAGCAATGCTGGAAGCACTCGCACGTCTATTTTTGGAAACCAACCTCTGGATATGACGCTGAGCACGTGGACTCAATTTCTTTGGTCGACCCTGGCGAGGCCTGTTCCGAGTGGAACCTGTCCTGGAAAACCGCTGTATGATCTTAGCCACTGTGCTGCAACTCATTTTCAGGGTGTTGGCAATCTTCTTATAGCCAAGGCCATCTTTGTGAAGCGCAATAATCCTTTTTTTCAGCCGCTCAGAGTTCCTTGCCATGAGGTGCCATGTTGTCCAGCATTCAGAGAGAATTGTGCCCAAAACACCAAATTGAACAGCCCTGCTTATCATTTACACCTGAATCCTTGTAACACTAACGAGTCACATGACACCAGGGCGGGAAAACAACATCATTGGGCACAATTAGGACATGTTCACTATGGGGTGTACTCACTTTTGTTGCCAGCTGTTTAGACATTAACAGCTGTGTATTGGGTAATTTTCAAAGGTTAATAAATATATACTGTTATTCAAGCAGCACACTGACTACTTTAAGTTATATCAAAGTTTCAGTAGGATAATGTTATCCCCTGAAAGGATATAACAGAATATTTGCAAAAAAATCTAAAGGGTGTGTAGGGTAAACGTCCCTATTAAGCCCACATACCATATAAGCCCACTTGTAACTTCTGAGTCAGATTTTAAAAAACTGCATGATTATTTTGTGCTGTGTAATGTTTCTTCAAATGAAGCTGCTTCTTACCTACATGCCAGTTGTTTTTGTAAGCCAATCAGATGTTCTGATCTTGAGTTAGGGTGAGTTATGTGTGACATGCGCCAGGTGAGCTGAGAAGAAGTTTCAAAAAAACTTTGGTCCTGTGGGTACTAGGGCTGGGTATCGCCACTGATTTCCCAAAACGATTCGATTCCGATTCACAGCCCGATTCGATTCGATTCACGATTCGATTCGATTCGATTCCGATTCGATCTAGTTACAATATACATTTTTTGCTTGAATATGAAAGAGATTCTCTGAACTAATGCTATAAATGGTTCAAGGAACCCTATAACATGTAGCATTGTTAAACATATCAATGAATTGACTCCAAAGCAGTTACATGAATGTACTTTTTATTTACATATGACTTTGCTTTTGTCCAGCTCATCTCTATCGTCACATTTTTAAAATCCAAAATGCACCCAGACATCTGACTTTAAGCCTGGTGGTGACTTGAGTGTCCCTGCCATCGCCATGTTTTTAGATTTTAGTGTTGAGACCTCACGTTGCGTGAGATATGATAAATTATTGTAGCGCGAGATCTGGCCACGAGATCTCGTTGCGGGTTGAAGCTGCAAGCAAAAAAAAAAAAAAAAAATCGATCTCGGGATTTATGAATCGATAATCGCTCATTTTAATGAAGATCGATTCAGAATCGGGAAATCGATTTTTTGAACCCAGCCCTAGTGGGTACCCTCAGAAGAACACTTTTTAAACATATTTCTACCCCTGTTTTTGATAAGTACTCATTTGTAATCAAAAATTAAGAGATTAATGTTTTGATTAAGACAAATGTTAGAATATTACTTGAAGTATGAATATTGTTTCTTTTGAAATCAAAATATGAGTTTTAGCATGCTAGCTAACCGACCCCATTGTGCTACCATACAGTAGCTGCATATTATGGTTCATTGCAATGACATTAAGCATGATAAGCATGCATAGGTTATCTTTTTGCATGCAGTTTATATTATTATACATTTCAATGGTCAATAAATGTGTATGTTTATCTTAATTGTTTTTTAAATTAACATTTTGATCAAGTGGGCTTAAATGGGACACTAGCAAAGAAATCACACTGTTTGGGGTGGATGTATATGAGTATAGTTAATTACTTCTCTGCATGATCAATTTAAACTGTTTATGTTATGTTAGTGCATCATATATATATTTATCTCATATCATTGTTTTTTTTAATGTCATGTATGTAGAATAAGATATTCCGTCTTTTATCTGTTACATCACTGATGTTCCCTTTAAGCCCACCTGTTCCCTTTAAGCCCAGTTGACTGTGATTCAATGGGGATATTCTCCCTTGTGACCTTGGAGCCCTTTTTCCTTCTAATTTTGACCTCACCTGATAAATTCAGTTCCATAATTCAAATCGTTGATACCAGTATTTAAATATAAGTGATGGTGCATAGGTACATTAAGTCTGGACAGGCCTATATCCTATAGTAACATTAACAATAACCTAATTTCTAAATCTTTACTTTTCAGATCATACTTTTGAGATTACTAAAACACGGCAAAACTATAGTTCATGTCCACGCATGATGGAAGCATGCCGTATGTACAGGGAGGGAACCAAACGCAATCTCTCATCTCTGGCAGAAAGATAGGGAGAAAGACAGGAAGTGGTTGAGGCAGAGAGTGAAGGAGAAGCTGTGTATGGAAGCCCATCAGGGACATGTAGTCTACCTGAGTCCAGCAGGAGAGAGGGAGATGTCAGAGTGTCTTCAGGTAGGGTAGTGACTGTCTGATAGACTAAGAACAAGATAACATGAAGCAGTGGGTAGGTATAGGTATAACCTATTATGAAGTTAAGCAGGCCTAGTTATCAGTAAGCAGTTCCTTAAAAGTTAGGTTAGACTGTGTTATGTTAGTTATGGGATTTTGATTATTAATTCGTATCGAACCTGGAAATGGTTTTTCTTTCAGTCAGTCGGTCTTTAGAAATCGTTATGAAAACGTGCACTTTCAAGAAGCTGGCTGGACCAGACATATTGGGCAATTTCAATTGGCAGCAGCACACCATAGGATACAGATACAGACAAAATGACAACACATATTGAAAGATTAAGTATTGAAGAGTAATTTCCACCATAGTTTTGATTTTGTATGTAAATACCTTTTTGGCTAGACGTGTTGTAAGTTTAGCTTTTTCTGTGTTGACAACACAGCAAATAGGCTGGTTATGCCTATTTCAAATATAATTTACAGGCCACAGGATAAGAGTACAGGCAAAATGAAAATAGCTATTGAGAGGTAAGAGATTACAGATTTGAATAGATCAAGTTTGTATTGTTACATTTAAAATATATTTTATTTATTTGTCAATAAATCATGAAGTGGGCTTATTGGGAACACACATGGGCTTAAAGGGTGCATTCGGTACCCATTAAGCCCATGCCAGACTTTGGACATATTTTCTTAAATTAAACAATAAAAACATTAAAAAGTGGTATAAATGAATTATCAAAACTTCAAATGAGAGATTAATATTTAATTTAATCTATAATTTTCTTAATTATATTGTGGCAGTATATATAGAAAATGTCTGCAAACAGGTTTTGGTGGGCTTAATAGGGACGTTTACCCTACTCACTTTTGAGATATACTGTATATCAGGGCTCGACATTAAGGCTTGTCCGCTTGTCCGGGACAAGTACATTTTATGTTCGGACAAGTGGACTTCCTCCTGCAGTTGTCCGATGGACAAGTCAAAACAAAAAAAGAAATCAATATGTATTAATATCTGCAAACATGAATTCCTCCTTCCGATCTGAATAGTAAAAAAAAATAGCAAGCAAAGAGATGCCGCGCCTCATTCTCGCTATTTCAGTCTCTCGTAGTTCGTTATCGTCATAGTTCGTAAATTCGCTCAGAGCGCCAGAGCGCACACTGCGTTCAACGTCATAAAGACGTGATTGGACAAAAGGCATTCCATGAGTGCTGATCAGATTCCAGAGCGAGTTTACGAACGCAGCCATAGTGTTGTGGGTCTCCTGTCACTAGTGCCATTCACTTGAACGCGTATTCGCTTCTTCTCAATGCCGCTTATTTTCATGTAGTTCGATGCGATCGTATATTTTAGGTTTGAAGTTTTAAGACCAGCACATCGAACTTCAGAATGACACTAATTATAGATTTCTCAATTTGAATATAGGATAGGCTTCTATCCAAAAGCTAGCAAATAAGATTGCTTCCATTGGGGAGAGACTACAAACATTTTTTGTAAATATTCCTAGATATTCATTCCTTTTGTGGCCAATCTTAATTTAAAAGGGTTAGGGTTAGGGGTTACGTTTTTAAATAATTACAAAATATTGAATACATTTGAAAATTAAGGATACATCATTATCAAATCAATAGTAGTCAAATGTGTTATTTGCATACACATACACTCACTGGCCACTTCATTAGGCACACCTTGGGGTTGGACCCCCTCTTTTGCCTTCAGAACTGCCTTAATTCTTTGTGGCATAGATTCAACAAGGTGCTGGAAACATTCCTCAGAGATTTTGGTCCATATTGACACTATAATATCACGCAACAGCCCGTCTGGCACCAACAACCATGCCAGGTTCAAAGTCACTTAAATCACCTTTATTTCCCATTCCATTTGAACTTCAGCAGATCGTCTTGACCCATGTCTACATGCCTAAATGCATTGAGTTGCTGCCACATGATTGGCTGATTAGATATTTGCGTTAACAAGCAGTTGAAAAGGTGTACCTAATGAAGTGGCCGGTGAGAGTATAATATATTATTATTCATATTATTGCTTTTTCAAAATCTTTGGATTTGGACAAGTAACTTGAGCTCTCGGACAAGTAAAAGATAAGTTCACCTGTCCGAAGGACAAGTACCTGAAAAAGCTTAATGTCAAGCCCTGCTGTATATGATGATCAGATGCAAAAATAGGATGCCATTTGATAGGTGACACCTTGAAGTTGTGTGTAGATATGCTGAGATCATAGTTAAATGTTAAATGGACTGACTTATATAGCGCCTTATTCCAAAGTGCTTTACAATGGCCAATTCACCCATTCACACACCAATAGTGGCAAGCTACCAGGCAAGGTGCCAAACCACTCATTGGGAGCAATTTGTGGTTCAGTGTCTTGCCCAAGGACACCTCGACATGTGGCCAGTCGGGGTTGGAACCGCAGACCTTGCAACCATTAGACGTCAGCTCTACCTCCTGCAAACATACTACACGCTCTACCTCCTGCAAACATACTACATGCTCTACCTCCTGCATACATACTACATGCTCTACCTCCTGCAAACATACTACATGCTCTACCTCCTGCAAACATACTACATGCTCTACCTCCTGCAAACATACTACATGCTCTACCTCCTGCAAACATACTACATGCTCTACCTCCTGCATACATACTACATGCTCTACCTCCTGCAAACATACTACACGCTCTACCTCCTGCAAACATACTACATGCTCTACCTCCTGCATACATACTACATGCTCTACCTCCTGCATACATACTACATGCTCTACCTCCTGCAAACATACTACATGCTCTACCTCCTGCATACATACTACATGCTCTACCTCCTGCAAACATACTACACGCTCTACCTCCTGCATACATACTACATGCTCTACCTCCTGCAAACATACTACATGCTCTACCTCCTGCATACATACTACATGCTCTACCTCCTGCAAACATACTACATGCTCTACCTCCTGCATACATACTACATGCTCTACCTCCTGCAAACATACTACACGCTCTACCTCCTGCATACATACTACATGCTCTACCTCCTGCATACATACTACATGCTCTACCTCCTGCATACATACTACATGCTCTACCTCCTGCATACATACTACATGCTCTACCTCCTGCAAACATACTACACGCTCTACCTCCTGCAAACATACTACATGCTCTACCTCCTGCAAACATACTACATGCTCTACCTCCTGCAAACATACTACATGCTCTACCTCCTGCAAACATACTACACGCTCTACCTCCTGCAAACATACTACATGCTCTACCTCCTGCAAACATACTACATGCTCTACCTCCTGCAAACATACTACATGCTCTACCTCCTGCATACATACTACATGCTCTACCTCCTGCATACATACTACATGCTCTACCTCCTGCATACATACTACATGCTCTACCTCCTGCATACATACTACATGCTCTACCTCCTGCATACATACTACATGCTCTACCTCCTGCAAACATACTACATGCTCTACCTCCTGCAAACATACTACATGCTCTACCTCCTGCATACATACTACATGCTCTACCTCCTGCATACATACTACATGCTCTACCTCCTGCAAACATACTACATGCTCTACCTCCTGCATACATACTACATGCTCTACCTCCTGCAAACATACTACATGCTCTACCTCCTGCAAACATACTACATGCTCTACCTCCTGCAAACATACTACATGCTCTACCTCCTGCATACATACTACACGCTCTACCTCCTGCAAACATACTACATGCTCTACCTCCTGCAAACATACTACATGCTCTACCTCCTGCAAACATACTACATGCTCTACCTCCTGCATACATACTACATGCTCTACCTCCTGCATACATACTACATGCTCTACCTCCTGCATACATACTACATGCTCTACCTCCTGCAAACATACTACACGCTCTACCTCCTGCATACATACTACATGCTCTACCTCCTGCAAACATACTACACGCTCTACCTCCTGCAAACATACTACATGCTCTACCTCCTGCATACATACTACACGCTCTACCTCCTGCATACATACTACATGCTCTACCTCCTGCATACATACTACATGCTCTACCTCCTGCATACATACTACATGCTCTACCTCCTGCATACATACTACATGCTCTACCTCCTGCATACATACTACACGCTCTACCTCCTGCATACATACTACATGCTCTACCTCCTGCATACATACTACATGCTCTACCTCCTGCATACATACTACATGCTCTACCTCCTGCATACATACTACATGCTCTACCTCCTGCATACATACTACATGCTCTACCTCCTGCAAACATACTACATGCTCTACCTCCTGCAAACATACTACATGCTCTACCTCCTGCATACATACTACATGCTCTACCTCCTGCATACATACTACATGCTCTACCTCCTGCAAACATACTACACGCTCTACCTCCTGCAAACATACTACATGCTCTACCTCCTGCAAACATACTACATGCTCTACCTCCTGCAAACATACTACATGCTCTACCTCCTGCATACATACTACATGCTCTACCTCCTGCAAACATACTACACGCTCTACCTCCTGCAAACATACTACATGCTCTACCTCCTGCATACATACTACATGCTCTACCTCCTGCATACATACTACATGCTCTACCTCCTGCATACATACTACATGCTCTACCTCCTGCATACATACTACATGCTCTACCTCCTGCAAACATACTACATGCTCTACCTCCTGCATACATACTACATGCTCTACCTCCTGCAAACATACTACATGCTCTACCTCCTGCAAACATACTACATGCTCTACCTCCTGCAAACATACTACATGCTCTACCTCCTGCAAACATACTACATGCTCTACCTCCTGCATACATACTACACGCTCTACCTCCTGCATACATACTACATGCTCTACCTCCTGCAAACATACTACACGCTCTACCTCCTGCAAACATACTACATGCTCTACCTCCTGCAAAC
Source organism: Nansenia antarctica (assembly GCF_963989245.1). Classification (NCBI taxonomy): domain Eukaryota; kingdom Metazoa; phylum Chordata; class Actinopteri; order Argentiniformes; family Microstomatidae; genus Nansenia; species Nansenia antarctica. Next base: position 3,447,933 of record NC_137675.1, on the reverse strand, counting down.
ATACTACATGCTCTACCTCCTGCATACATACTACATGCTCTACCTCCTGCAAACATACTACATGCTCTACCTCCTGCATACATACTACATGCTCTACCTCCTGCAAACATACTACATGCTCTACCTCCTGCAAACATACTACACGCTCTACCTCCTGCAAACATACTACACGCTCTACCTCCTGCATACATACTACATGCTCTACCTCCTGCATACATACTACATGCTCTACCTCCTGCATACATACTACATGCTCTACCTCCTGCAAACATACTACATGCTCTACCTCCTGCATACATACTACATGCTCTACCTCCTGCATACATACTACATGCTCTACCTCCTGCAAACATACTACATGCTCTACCTCCTGCATACATACTACACGCTCTACCTCCTGCATACATACTACATGCTCTACCTCCTGCATACATACTACATGCTCTACCTCCTGCAAACATACTACATGCTCTACCTCCTGCATACATACTACATGCTCTACCTCCTGCAAACATACTACATGCTCTACCTCCTGCATACATACTACATGCTCTACCTCCTGCAAACATACTACATGCTCTACCTCCTGCAAACATACTACATGCTCTACCTCCTGCAAACATACTACACGCTCTACCTCCTGCAAACATACTACATGCTCTACCTCCTGCAAACATACTACATGCTCTACCTCCTGCAAACATACTACACGCTCTACCTCCTGCATACATACTACATGCTCTACCTCCTGCAAACATACTACACATGACAAGGTGATAAAGTAATCAATCAATCAAAATTTGGGCCCAATTATGGGCCCGTCCAGTTTAAGAGGGTTGTGTCAATTCGATTTAATGTCCACTTCTTGTCAACTGGAGTTAAATGTTAAGTGTATGTCACAGTTGACAGGTTTTCCACACATTTCAAATTATTAAACATAAATGTGTAATTCCGAAAGTTTTTTCATTAAGTGTAAGAGTCCCCAAACCGTTCCCAAATGTAACTGCTGTTTTCGGTATAACCGTAGGATTAAAAGCAGAGGTTTTGATTGACTGGTGTTGTCGACGGGGGACGGGGGGTGGGCGAGGAGGGGCTGGTAGTGGAGATTAACAACAAATGTATGGGCTACAATCCAGTACAAATTACTTAAATTAAAAGCGCAGCCTATAGCATGGAGTAGGCTTATGAAATAATAACAAATTAACATTAAATAACAGAAACGGCAGTAATGGAAATGGACATAAAACTGTATCCTACAGTCTGCAACATTTCATTTCTAACATTGCTATTCTTCAAGCATATTCTAAGTTTTTGACTTGCCTGCTGTGCTGAAAAAGTACTTTCGGGCCATCCATTTGATTTCCACCAGAGATGGGGATCTTCGTCAATCACAAGCTCTCGACAATAGGCAGTCATCTCTGGTTCTGCTTATTCCTCTTTCATCTTCTTCACCTTCTGGTTCACCTTCTGCTTTTTTTTGTTAGGAATGAATTCGCTTGCGCTTGCCATATATTTTTTCTAATTTCTCCGATCTGAGGACAAGCTGTCACGTGACACGTCTTTTTGACAAGTTATTTATTTGACAAATTACAATTTCACTGCAAACTACAAGCGAATGTTAGCTAGCTAGCTTAGTAGCTACATACCATGAGCTTTGAATTACCGTAATAATTAACTAAATGAATATGAATCCAGTAAAATGGAAAGTGTGATTTCACATAAACAAAATATTTAGCATGTTCAAGAAAGTTTGTGAGCGCTCGTAATGTCGCTTCTCTCTTCAAATGCTGTATTTTCTGATGGTATGCAGAAAGACTATTTTTATGTCTCTGGGATTTTTGAATGCAGCCGCAGAGAGTAACTGGAATCCGAGTTCAGGGCAGCGGTGGCTCAGAGGTTCGAGAGGTCGGCTAGCCGTCGGAAGGTCGCTTAACCCTTCATTGCTCCAGGGGCTCCGACTATGGCTGGCCCTGTGTCCAGAGCAAAAAATACCAAATTCCAACAATTGACTGACAAGTTGATTGCATGGCAATTAAAACCTACTTCTTCTTCTTCTTCTGTAGGATTCAAGATCTTTTTTATTTTATTTTATTATAGGCGGCTGAGATGATGTCAGAGAAACCTGAGGACTTGAATCACCTGCATGGACTGACTGTTGAAATCAAAGAGGAAGAGGAGGAGGAAGATGTTGGCTTCATGATTCTCTCTGATGGAGGAGTTGATTCTCCTAATCTCGGTATGTTGAGAAAGAATCTGGCATTATTAATGGTGCGTGGGTGTGTGTATGTTACTTCCTGATCAATTAGCTTTTGCGTTAGACTAACTGGTGGTCTTATGCACACAGGAGAGAGTTCTAGACATTCCTCCGACAGTGATGGGGGTAGTTCTACACCAGGAGAACCTGAACAACAACAACAACAACAGGAGAATGACACAGCAAAGACCTCTCACTGCTGCTCGGTGTGTAGAAAAACATTCCCGACAAACTCCAAACTTCAAAGACACATGAGAACTCATACCGGAGAGAAGCCTTACCCCTGCCTTGTATGCGGGAAGCGGTTCGCTGAGAAAGGAACCCTCACAATACACCAGAAGCTGCACACCGGCGAGAAGCCTTACCACTGCACAGACTGTGAGAAGAAGTTTGTTAGCCTGGGAGAGTTTAAAAGGCACCGTCGGACTCATACCGGAGAGAGGCCGTACACCTGCCCGGACTGCGGCAAGAGCTTCTATCGTCAATCGCACTTGAATAAACATCAGACAACGCACTCCGAAACGAACCAGACGGACAACACAAGGAGGCGTTTTCCGTGCTCGGACTGTGGGAAGGGCTGTTTCTCCGCGGCAGAGCTGAGGGACCATCAGCGTATACACACAGGGGAGAGGCCTTTCCAGTGCTCTTACTGCGAGAAGAGGTTCGCCCTGATAGGGACTCTGGTCAGACACGAACGGCAACACACTGGCATCACCCCGTACCACTGTTCAGAGTGCGGCAAGACGTTCGCGCAGCAGTACACCCTGACCACGCACATGCGCACACACGCCGGGGAGAAGCCGTTTAAATGCGACCAGTGTGAGAAGAAGTTCACCACGTCCGGGGAGCTGAGAAGACACCTGAAGATTCACAGCGGGGAGAAGCCTCATCAGTGCTCCGACTGTGGGAAGAGCTTCTCCTTATTAGGAACGTTACGGAACCATAAGCGGATTCATGCCAGGAACGGCGCTACTGCTGCAGCTGGCGGGAGTCAGTCTGCTGACGAGTCACTCCAGAAACAAGAGGCCACTCCTCCCAATGAGGTTTGTTTACCTACAATGAATTAAATGACACTCTGGTCTACGTTCACATTTACATTTTTGGGCATTCAGGAGACGGCTTTATCCAAAGCGAATACATTGTCTAGCATCAGTCATCGTAAGAAAAAAACATTTTTATAATTATAGTAGAGAAACTGTACAGGGGGTAGTAGGGTTGAGGTCTTTAGGAGTTTATCAAAACTACCGTATGTTGTGTCACATTGTATGCCGGTACAGTTATCTGATTATGGCGGTGAGCACGTTGGCGAAGCTAGATTTTGTCATCATTACTTTCTCCATCTTTTCTTTGTCCTAGGACTCTAATGACCAAGCTGGCCTGTCCCCAACCCATCAGGTTGAACCCAAGCCGTCTGAGTCACTGGGTTCTGGCGGTCCCCAGCACAAGCTGGGACTGACTGTTGAAATCAAAGAGGAGGAGGAAGTCGTTAGCTGTTTGATTCTCTCTGATGGAGGAGTTGATTCTCCTAATCTTGGTATGTTGAGAAAGAATGGTGTTAAGTCTCACATTAGTTATGGTGAGTGTGTGTGTGTGTGTGTCATATCTGTCAACCCTCCCATTATTCCTGGAATTCTCCCGTATTTTACCTTTCTTTCTCACTGCTCCTGTTTCAATATTTTCCCATAAATCTCCTGTATTTTTAACCTCCTACCATCCTACAGGCTATATATTTTTTAAATCCCTCCGGTAAAGCAGGTGGCAATGTGTAGCCGACAACATGATTGGCTGTAACGTCTAGTCACGAGAAGTTATCCAGCACCCCTCAATAAAAAAAATGTTTTGATGCTTTGCGCCAAGAATAATGTGCCCTTCAGCTTCTGTGACGATTTCAACTGTAGTGTAGCAGACATGTTCCCGGACTCAGCCGTCGCTTGGAAGTACTCGGCAGGAAAAACAAATGGCTACGTTAAAGGACTTTTGGGGAAATTTGCTTAGTTGCCATCTACCCCAGAGTCAGAGAAGAAAATACATACCCTTCTCTGTGCGTGCAGTATAGGAAACTAGAGACGGCGTGCCGTTAGCCTAGCTTAGTTTCATTCACTGGAAGTGGGTTAGCCTGGTCAAGCTGGTCTAACCCACTTCCAGTGAATGAGGCTAAGCTAGGCTAACGGCGCAGGACGGGGCACTGGAAAATGTCCCTTATTTTCAAATCCCAATGTTGACAGGTATGGTGTGTGTTACTTCCTGAACAATTATCTTTTGCTTTAGTGTAACTGGTGGTCTTATGCACACAGGAAAGCGTCCTAGACATTCCTCCGACAGTGATGGGGGTTCTACACCAGGAGAACCTCAACAACAACAACAACAACAACAACAACAACAACAACAACAACAACAACAGAAGAATGACACAGCAAAGACCTCTCACTGCTGCTCGGTGTGCAGAAAACCGTTCCCATCAAATTTCAAACTTCAAAGACACATGAGAACTCATACCGGAGAGAAGCCTTACCCGTGCCCTGTATGTGGGAAGCGGTTAGCTGATAAAGGAACCCTCACAATACACCAGAAGCTGCACACCGTCGAGAAGCCTTACCACTGCACAGACTGTGAGAAGAGGTTCGTTAGCCTGGGAGAGTTTAGAATGCACCGTCGGACTCACACCGGAGAGAGTGTGAGTATGCCAGTACAGTTATCTGATTATGGTGGTGAGCACGTTGGCGAAGCTCTAGATAGATTATGTCATTGTTACTTTCTCCATCGTTTCTTTGTCCTAGGACTCTAATCACCAAGCCGGCCTTTTCCCATCCCATCAGGTTGAACCCAAACAGTCTGAGTCTCTGGGTTCTGGCCGTCCTCAGCACAAGATACAGGATGTGAACATGGATTTAATAACCCTGGAGGACAGTATTAACAGATCAGTTCTGGATATCGTCATTAAAGAGGAAGAAGAGGATCCCTTCTTTGGTAAGTCTAGAGACTGACTGGCAGGCTAAGCCTATACCACAAGCATTGCATTTAATTCTTTTTCAGCCCCAGTTATAACTGAGCTATACATAACTGTACTAGGATCGCAGCCTGGGGTGGTCCAGTGGTCTAGCACCATGGCCTGGGGTGGACCATGGCCTGGGGTGGTCCAGTGGTCTAGCACCGTGGCGTGGGGTGGTCCAGTAGTCTAGCACCATGGCCTGGGGTGGTCCAGTGGTCTAGTACCATGGCCTGGGGTGGTCCAGTGGTCTAGCACCATGGCCTGGGGTGGTCCAGTGGTCTAGTACCATGGCCTGGGGTGGTCCAGTGGTCTAGCACCATGGCCTGGGGTGGTCCAGTGGTCTAGCACCATGGCCTGGGGTGGTCCAGTGGTCTAGCACCATGGCCTGGCGTGGTCCAGTGGTCTAGCACCGTGGCGTGGGGTGGTCCAGTAGTCTAGCACCATGGCCTGGGGTGGTCCAGTGGTCTAGTACCATGGCCTGGGGTGGTCCACTGGTCTAGCACCGTAGCCTGGGGTGGTCCACTGGTCTAGCACCATGGCCTACAGTGTACACATTCTTCCTTACTTTCCTGACACTCTCCACTGTCTCTATCCAATAAAAAATGTAATAATGCCCCCCCCCCAAAAAAACGGAGCCAACCCTAACCTGCTACGGCGACTGCAGAAGCAGCGTGTCAGTGAAGCGAACTTGTCCTGCTGATACAGCTTTTTAGGTTTCAAGTCTATTTCAAGCATTTCTGTGTTTCGATAAAGTGCCTCGCGTATCGATGCTTCTGGTTTAGCTTGCGAAACAAACAATGTTGGCTGAAGTAAAATGTGATACTTGCATTGTAGTTACGAAGTGATGGAGGAAGCGTGAATGATTTATTATACTGATTTGACATTGCATTTTTTCTTGCTTCTTTCACACAATAGAACAAATGAAGCCTGAAGAGAGGGAAGGAGAGGAGGAAGAGGAGGAGGAGGAGGAGACCGAGACCGAGAACAACGTTGGTGGTTTCATTCTTCCCAATGGAGAGGAAGTAGATAGGGATTCTTTTAAACGGAGTAAGTTGAGTGACAGTGAAACTCAGTGTTTGGGTGGAGGGGTTGTGGCGGGTGGACCTCAGACCCTGTCGAGTCTTTCGTCAACGGGTGGGGGTTGGGGGTGCTAGCAGAGAATGTTTTCTTCAACGAATGGAGGGTTGCTGGTTCGATCAATTTGACATTGACTGTTCGCTCCTAACTCTTGCTTTCTTGTTCACTCAGGGGAGAGGTTTGACAAGGAAGGAGGCAGACCTCCATCAGAAGCTCTTGAGCACCAGGAGAGCCACTCATCAAAGGGCACTGTTTTCTGCACGGTGTGTGGAAAAGATTGTCAAAAGTTGTCGGCACTACAGAAACACATGAGAATCCACACAGGTGAAAAACCTTATAAGTGCACCGAGTGTGGAAAACAGTTCACTCAAAGCGGACACCTCAAAGACCATCTCAAAACACACACGGGAGAGAAACCATACGCCTGCCCGCACTGCGGAAAGCGCTTTGGTTACTCCGGAGCCATGAAAAGACACATGCGGATACACACGGGGGAGAAGCCCTACCAATGTTCCGAGTGCGACAGGAGGTTCGCCCAAACGGACGCTTTGCAGCAACACCTCTGGTCGCACAGAAACGAGAAGCCATTCTCCTGCCCATTCTGCGGCAAGGGATTCATTCGAGTGGGAGAACTCAAGGCACATCAGAGGAATCACACAGGGGAGAAGCCGGTCTGCCTGGAATGTGGGAAGAGTTTCTGTAACGTGAGCGCGATGAGAAGACATATGCGTCTGCACTCGGGGGACCGTGCTCCGTCTGCGGGAAAGTCTCCGCACGTGGAAGAGGAGACAAACCCCACAGCTGCGGCGAGTGTGGGCGGAGCTCTACGGAAGCACCAGCGGACACACCTAACTGAGGAGTCTGAAAGTGTGAAGAGTGAGGGAGACGTGTCTGTGACCGACGATGACACTTCCTCTGCAGCCCATATCAGCAGGGTGGACAAACAATGATTAGTGTTTCCTGTCTGTCTGTCTGTCTAATGTCAAGCAGGGAGACACTTGCAGTCGGATTTATGCTTCCAAAGAGTTTTTTTTTCTCCAAATAATCTTTTTATCTATCATGTGAGCAAGGCTGAGTGCTTTTGTTTGATTCTGGTTGATTCATTCATGTGATTACTTAGGCGGCAGCTATACAGAGTGGAGCCATCCAATTACGCCAAACCTTAAATGTATTACCGTTTTCAATCATCAACGATGATCAATCCGACTTAACTGTCTTGACTGAATTGTCAATGTCTATGTCTAGTGCTAAAAATCCAGATACTGTAATTCATAATGTTTTCACTTTTTTGTGTGCTAAAAATCCAGATACTGTAATTCATAATTGTATTAGCCTGAGGCGTGAAGTCAATAATGTAGTAGTCCTAAAAACGTGTTCCTTACAGTTTTTATGAAGACCTGTGGATTAGGGCTGCAACTAACGATTATTTAGATAATCGATTAATCTGCCGATTATTTTTTAGATTAATCGGATAAAAATGAAAAACTGATTTCTTTTGCAAATTTTATTGTATGTTTTCTAAATCAGCCAGGCCAATACATATACATGTGCAAAATGAATAAGTATTAATAAAAAATAATAAATAATATAAATAAAAAAGGCTTTGCTACATCAAATAGGTTTAACAACAGGCCATGGACTATGGCGGTAGATTGTTTCAATATAGTAGTTGAACTCTAGCTCAATACATGCATTGTTTTAGGTAATAACTTTGCTTAATGTAAAGGTCAGTAACCCAAAGTGCAATATAGGCTACAGACAAGACACTAATGTTTTTATATAACAGATATGCTCCAAAACAATGCAATGTGTCCTCTCACTCCATCCAATAGGCTAGGCTACAGTCAGTGCCTCACTCTAACTCACGGGTAGCTTGGTAGGCTACCACTAGCTAGCCTTTAGCTTATCACCTGCTCTACCACTGACGTTAGCCAGCTAGCTAAATACACTTGTCATGCAATATTGAATTCATGAATGCGAGCAAACACTCACTGGCTATCGCATTACATTACAGCCATTTAGCTGACGCTTCGCCAGAACTCACAAGTGCATCTCCTTACTAATACAAGTGACTATGAGCATACTCCGGTGCTGAAGGCATAGAATGCGAATAGCAAGCTAAAAATACAATAGGTCATTAAGAGGGAGAATCTATTAGATAAACGAGAAGAACTAACTTAGGCCTACAGCTGTGCCAGTGAAACGAATAATCCTCACTTAAAAACGCAACGTATGGCATGGGTACAGCCAACGTTAAACTCGTATAACTTACCCTGCTGAGGCTGAGCCGTCTTCATCCATCACTGTCACATGCTTTCTTTTAAGGTGTTCTCGCATCACCGTTGTGCTCCCGTGCCATGCAAGATCGGTTTTGCATAGGTTGCAGCAAACACATTTTTTAGTAGCTTTTACATTTAAAATAATTTAAATGTAGCCGCCGCGCCGGCTCCGCAAGACAGCGTGGCGTGCGTCAACAGGAAGTAGGTTTGTTATGGAACAAGATCCGACGAATCGATAATGGAATTTGTCGCCAACGAATTTCATTATCGATTTTTATCGATTTCATCGATTCGTTGTTGCAGCCCTACTGTGGATAATACCCATGGATAATAAATGTCTTGAAACAGTTGATCTGTAATCCTGTCTCTGTCATTAGTTCAGAACCCAATGAGGAAGGGAAGAACGTGTGTGTCACAATAAGTTAACATTACAAATAGCATGGAGCGTTAACCGTTCTGCACGTGGCAGTTTGTATGGCTGTCTCCTTTCCTACCTATTTTCATCTACAGTACACTTTTCAGAACATTCATTACAGGCTCACAGTAGAATGCTTTAAGACGTTTTGGCCTGAGATCCACCCAATCCTCATGCCGCAATTAACGATATTGTAACGATCCTGTATGAGGCCCCGTTAACAGCTCCTCCAAGGGAGTTAACTCTCTTGGTCTAATGGTTAGCGCGGCCGTCGGTTATGTGGGAGGTCGGGGTTCGACTCCCGCATGGGGCGAGTTACACTACCAGTTCCCGTTCGCTACAATATTATGAAAGGTGATACCCCACCCTCTTGGAGACACAGACATCAGTTTACTGAATGTGGATTAGAAAATAGTTATTTTTCAAGAAAAGTAAAGGCCTGTATGTAGGCCTGTATTTGTGAAGGAGATTAACCAATAGGTGGCGGTAATGAGCTGTTCTGTCAACCAGACGGAGTGCTGCACGGCTACCGTAGAAGAAGGAGGCTAAACAGTTGTTTGAGGAGAGACACATAACGACTTACTGTAGACTGGCTCACTACGCTACCAAAGTTACTATTCCTACCAACGTGTTAGGCGCTTTTATAAAGCCAAGAAGACTTAGGTAAGCACGTCATATGATTAAGCTACCGTATTATGTTGAGGCTCTAAGCATAGCTAAGCTAACTCGTTCTGCTGTCTTTGCCCACTGACTGCATCTTATCTACCTAGCACAACCTCTGCTAGCTTAGCTGCCTAGTCTGTGTTGCTATGCGACTACGGATCGACGGTATTTCAGGTTATCTATATCACACCAAACACATCTTTAACATGGTGGTTACGGACAATTTGTTAGATTGCCAGCTCGGTTTCAGCTACTGCACCATGTGCTCTGCTCGGCTGGCCTAGCCAACAGCTAGTGATGAAGGAGATCAGGCCTGGTGCTAGTTGGCTAGCTATTGCTGTCTCATTCACTGATCTTAACCTCTCCTGCTGAAGGCCCTGTTAGACTAACAGTGTTAGACTCATTTTCGCCTAAAAACCAGCTCCGAACTAATGTACTTATGTACTTAATGTGTACTTAATGTACTGTATTAGAAATATGATGATCAGATGCAAAAGCAGGATGCTATTTCATAGGTGACACCTTGAAGTTGTTGTGTGGATATGCTGAGATCATAGTTTAGAATATCATACTCCACATGACAAGGAGAATGTCATGAATTAATCAAATTAGTAATCAAATTAAAGTGGAATTTGGGCCCAATTATGGTCCCGTCCGAGGTTTATGTAATTTGATTTAATGTCCACTTGTACACTAGAGTTAAATGTTAAGTGTATGTTACAGTTGACAGGTTTTCCACACATTTCAAATTATTAAACATAAATGCGTAATTCTGATTCTGATTCTGTATAAAAGTATATAGGTATGCATATCAATATCAATATACCTTCATCAATTCATTGTATGGTTTTAATATCATGACTTTGTAGACAATACATGATGTGTCACAGCTTAAAATCAAGTCAGAAATAAAGTTCTGTTTGCATGGGAAAATGCATTTCATGCAGAAAGTCTGTCTTTAATCATTTTGTCTCTCTGGGGTGTTGAACAATGCAGCCCCAGAGAATAACTGGATTCAGAGTTCAGGGCGGTGGTGGCTCAAAGGTTGTAGAGGTCGGCTAGCCGTGGGAAGGTCGCTTAACCCTTAATTGCTCCACGAGCGCCGACTATGGCTGACCCTCTGCCTAGAGCAAAAAATACCAAATTCCAACAATTGACTGACAAGCTGATTGCATGTCAATTATAATCTTCTTCTTCTTCTTCTCCTCCTCCTCCTCCTCCTCCTCCTCCTCCTCCTCCTCCTCCTTCTTCTTCTTCTTCTGTAGGATCCAAAATAGGATTCAAAGCTTTTCTCAAACTAAGTCTAATTCATACTCTGAGGGCCGGTTGCATAGACAAGGCTTAACTGTAAAAACAATAATTAACCAGAGTTTAACACCCCTCCCCCCCAGCACCCAGTCCAGAGGCTGAGATGATGTCAGAGAAACCTGAGGACTTGAATCACCTGCATGGACTGACTGTTGAAATCAAAGAGGAAGAGGAGGAGGAAGACGTTGGCTGTTTGATTCTCTCTGATGGAGGAGTTGATTCTCCTAATCTCGGTATGTTGAGAAAGAATCTGGCATTATTAATGGTGCGTGGGTGTGTGTGTGTTACTTCCTGATCAATTATCTTTTGCTTTAGAGTAACTGGTGGTCTTATGCACACAGGAGAGAGTTCTAGACATTCCTCCGACAGTGATGGGGGTTCTACACCAGGAGAACCTGAACAACAACAACAGGAGAATGACACAGCAAAGACCTCTCACTGCTGCTCGGTGTGCAGAAAACCATTCCCAACAAAATTCAAACTTCAAAGACACATGAGAACTCATACCGGAGAGAAGCCTTACCCGTGCCCTGTATGCGGGAAGCGGTTCACTGAGAAAGGAACCCTCACAATACACCAGAGGCTTCACACCGGCGAGAAGCCTTACCACTGCACAGACTGTGAGAAGAGGTTCGTTAGCCTGGGAGAATTTAAAATGCACCGTCGAACTCACACAGGAGAGAGGCCGTACACCTGCCCGGACTGCGGCAAGAGCTTCTTTCGTCAATCGCACTTGAATATACACCAGACGACGCACTCCGAAACGAACCAGGCGGACAACACAAGGAGGCGTTTTCCGTGCTCGGACTGTGGGAAGGGCTGTTTCTCCGCGGCAGAGCTGAGGGACCATCAGCGCATGCACACAGGGGAGAGGCCTTTCCAGTGCTCTTACTGTGAGAAGAATTTCGCCCTCATTGGCACTCTCATCAGACACGAACGTCTTCACACTGGCGTCACCCCGTACCACTGTTCAGAGTGCGGCAAGACGTTCGCGCAGCAGTACAACCTGACCACACACATGCGCACACACACTGGCGAGAAGCCTTTTAAATGCGACCAGTGTGAGAAGAAGTTCACCACGTCCGGGGATCTGAAAAGACACCTGAAGGTTCACAGTGGGGAGAAGCCTTATCAGTGCTTGGACTGTGGCAGGAGTTTCTCCTTATCAGGGACGTTACGGAACCATAAACGGACCCATGCCAGGAACGGTGCTACTGCTGCAGCTGGTGAGAGTCAATCTGCTGACGAGTCACTCCAGCAAGAAGGGGCCACCCCTCCCAATGAGGTTTGTTTACCTCTTACACTCTGGTCTACATTTACATTTTTTGCATCTAGCAGACATCTTCATCCAAAGAGACTTACAACAAATACATTTGTCTCAGTAAGTACATCGTCTATCATTAGTCATCGTTAGAAAAAGTATAATTATAGTAGAGAAACTGTACTGGGGAGTAGTAGGGATGAGGAGGTATTTAGGAGTTTACCTAAACTATCGTATGCTGTGTCACATTGTTTGCCAGTACAGCTATCTGATTATCGTGGTGAGCATGTGGGCGAAGATAGAGATGACGATAGATTTGTCATCATTCCTTTTCCCTCTTTTCTTTGTTTTAGGACTCTAATGACCAAGCTGGCTTTTCCCCAACCCATCATGTTGAACCCAAACTGTCTGGCGGTCCCCACCCCAAGCTACAGGATCCGGAGGTGGATTTTATAACCCTGGAGGACAGTATTCACAGATCAGATCTGGATGTTGTCATTAAGGAGGAAGAAGAGGATCCCTTCTTTGGTAAGTCGAGAGACTGACTGGCAAGCTAAGCCAATAGTGTTGCGTTTAAATCACGGCCTGGGGTGGTCCAGTGGTCTAGCACCATGGCCTGGGGTGGTCCAGTGGTCTAGCCCCATGGCCTGGGGTGGTCAAGCACCATGGCCTGGGGTGGTCCAGCACCATGGCCTGGGTGGTCCAGTGGTCCAGCACCATGGCCTGGGGTGGTCCAGTGGTCTAGCACCATGGTCTGGGGTGGTCCAGTGGTCTAGCACCATGGTCTGGGGTGGTCCAGTGGTCTAGTACCATGGTCTGGGGTGGTCCAGTGGTCTAGTACCATGGCCTGGGGTGGTCCAGTGGTCTAGCACCATGGCCTGGGGTGGTCCAGTGGTCTAGTACCATGGCCTGGGGTGGTCCAGTGGTCTAGTACCATGGTCTGGGGTGGTCCAGTGGTCTAGCACCATGGCCTGGGGTGGTCCAGTGGTCTAGTACCATGGCCTGGGGTGGTCCAGTGGTCTAGCCCCATGGCCTGGGGTGGTCAAGCACCATGGCCTGGGGTGGTCCAGCACCATGGCCTGGGTGGTCCAGTGGTCCAGCACCATGGCCTGGGGTGGTCCAGTGGTCTAGCACCATGGTCTGGGGTGGTCCAGTGGTCTAGCACCATGGTCTGGGGTGGTCCAGTGGTCTAGTACCATGGTCTGGGGTGGTCCAGTGGTCTAGTACCATGGCCTGGGGTGGTCCAGTGGTCTAGCACCATGGCCTGGGGTGGTCCAGTGGTCTAGTACCATGGCCTGGGGTGGTCCAGTGGTCTAGTACCATGGTCTGGGGTGGTCCAGTGGTCTAGCACCATGGCCTGGGGTGGTCCAGTGGTCTAGTACCATGGCCTGGGGTGGTCCAGTGGTCTAGTACCATGGCCTGGGGTGGTCCAGTGGTCTAGTACCATGGCCTGGGGTGGTCCAGTGGTCTAGCACCATGGCCTGGGGTGGTCCAGTGGTCTAGCACCATGGCCTGGGGTGGTCCAGTGGTCTAGTACCATGGCCTGGGGTGGTCCAGTGGTCTAGCACCATGGCCTGGGGTGGTCCAGTGGTCTAGTACCATGGCCTGGGGTGGTCCAGTGGTCTAGTACCATGGCCTGGGGTGGTCCAGTGGTCTAGCACCATGGTCTGGGGTGGTCCAGTGGTCTAGTACCATGGCCTGGGGTGGTCCAGTGGTCTAGTACCATGGCCTGGGGTGGTCCAGTGGTCTAGCACCATGGCCTGGGGTGGTCCAGTGGTCTAGCACCATGGCCTGGGGTGGTCCAGTGGTCTAGCACCATGGCCTGGGGTGGTCCAGTGGTCTAGCACCATGGCCTGGGGTGGTCCAGTGGTCTAGCACCATGGCCTGGGGTGGTCCAGTGGTCTAGTACCATGGCCTGGGGTGGTCCAGTGGTCTAGTACCATGGCCTGGGGTGGTCCAGTGGTCTAGTACCATGGCCTGGGGTGGTCCAGTGGTCTAGTACCATGGCCTGGGGTGGTCCAGTGGTCTAGTACCATGGCCTGGGGTGGTCCAGTGGTCTAGCACCATGGTCTGGGGTGGTCCAGTGGTCTAGTACCATGGCCTGGGGTGGTCCAGTGGTCTAGTACCATGGCCTGGGGTGGTCCAGTGGTCTAGCACCATGGCCTGGGGTGGTCCAGTGGTCTAGCACCATGGCCTGGGGTGGTCCAGTGGTCTAGCACCATGGCCTGGGGTGGTCCAGTGGTCTAGCACCATGGCCTGGGGTGGTCCAGTGGTCTAGCACCATGGCCTGGGGTGGTCCAGTGGTCTAGCACCATTGGCAGACAAAATGTGTCCAGTGACAGTGTCATCAGGTCTTTCAAACGCCTTTGGTATTCTGATGCATTCTGGACATTGACGCTTGGAGATACAGTAGAAGTACACATATATTGTGAGCTTAGAATGATAAGGTTCTATCTCCGTTTAGGGTAGTTCAGAGATATTGAGCGTCAAAGTTTTTACATTCCATTATGTTTTGTGACATGGAACCTTTGTATTTTATTAATTACTAACCAAAAAATTTCAGCATTTTAAAAATAACACCACACAGGCATTAATAAACACCTATGGTGATAGAACCTTATAATTCTAACGTCACATATTGCTAATTGACGCTTGGAGATACAGTAGAAGTACAGATATGTGGTTTCTAGCCTGGTTGTAGTTTGGCAGTCTGTTGGTTCAGCTGGCCCATGGTTAGTCAGGCAGGCAGAGGGCTTCTGTGGCTTTGGTCCTGTGGAGAGATTCATTATCGATAGCCGTGCCTCCGTGGATCAGGTGACTCACCCTGCTGGAACTGACAGATGAGCGTCTGCGAAGTAGCTAGTGTTTTATAATGTACTGAAACTCTTTGCCATGACAGAGCTAACCCTAACCCGCTACGCCGACTGCAGAAGCAGCGTGTCAGTGAAGCAAGCTTGTCCTGTTTTTTAGGTTTCAAGTCTAGTTCTCTCTTTCTTTCTCTCTCTCTCTCTGTCTCTCTTTCTCTCTGTCTGTCTCTCTCTCTGTCTGTCTCTCTCTCTCCACCCCCTCTCTCTCTCTCCCTGTCTCTCTCTCTTTCTTTCTCTCTCTCTCTTTCTCTCTCTTTCTCTCTGTCTGTCTCTCTGTCTGTCTCTCTCTCTCCCCCCCTCTCTCTCTCTCTCCCCGTCTCTCTCTCTCTCCCCCCTCTCTCTCTCTCTCTCTCCCTGTCTCTCTCTATCTCTCTCTCCCCCCTCTCTCTCTCTCTCTCCCTGTCTCTCTCTATCTCTCTCCCCCCTCTCTCTCTCTCTTCCATTTCTGTGTTTTGATATGTCTTGCGTATCAGTGCTTCTGGTTTAGCTTGCTAAACAAACAGTGTTGGCGGAAGTAAAAGGTGATGCTTGCATTGTAGTTAAGGACTGATTCATGAAGCGTGTATCAGTGTTTCCTCCAGGAATTTTTACAATGGTGGCGGGTAGTGCTGACCGCTCGCGCGCAGCGCGCTCGCGATTTTTTCGCGTGCACGCGCATGAAACGCGCACGCGCGCTCAAAACAACGACATAATTTCAGCCAAAACTCGAGGATGGCCCAAAAAAATAAAATGTTTTCCTGTACTTCTCCCGTGTGTCTCTTATTGTCTGTGTCTGCATGTTTTTCCAGCATGTAATTCCGTTGTCAATAAAAACAAAAACACTGATCTGACGGTTTTTTTCACAACGTTATTACTTGTCACTTTAAGCCCAGGAGGGAGTTAGCGATTAGCGATGTTTAGCTTAGCTTAGTTTAACAGAAGTATCTTCACTTTTAACATGACTTCCCGTGGTCGTAGAGGGCTGGTCGACGGCTTAAAATGACCGTGTAGACCTGTAGACCTTATCCAGCTATAGTCTTGTGTTTCTACCCCGGGCATAGCCGGTGTTATTCACGGACAAACACTCCTGTTAGAGTGGTTCTAGTACACTGGACATAGGTAACACATAGAGAGGCTTCTCCTCTCTCTCTCCATCCTACACTACACTACACTACGCATCCTATACTACACTACACTACGCTAGCTCGCGGTGTTCGGGTGACAGCCAGGGCGCGTTCGTAAATACGCTCTGGAAATCTGATCAGCACTCACGGAATGCCTCTTGTCCAATCAAATGACTTGGTCCCTTTATGACGTTGAACCCAGTGTGCGCTCCGGGGCTCTCAGAGCGAATTTACGAACGCAGCCTCAAGTTCAATACTCGCGACACACACGGACTGGTCAAGTTTCTGCGCTTGTGGGTGTGTCTAGCGCTGTGAAGGTCTGAAAAGCGACCTAAATCTTTTTTTTTTTTTTGGGTTGAGAAATCTGAATGGTGGCGGAGGAAATTCCATCGTGGCGGTCCGCCACGATGAAATGCATGTAGAGGAAACACTGCGTGTATGCTTTATTAACCTGATGTGACTTATTGTGTTTTTTCTTGCTTCTTTCACACAATAGACCAAATTAATCCTGAAGAGAGGGAAGAGGAGGAAGAGGAGGACGACGACGTGAACAACGTTGGTGGTTTCATTCATCCCAATGGAGAGGAAGTAGATTGGGATTCTTCGAAACTGAGTAAGTTGAGTGATGGTGAAACTCAGTTTTTCACACAGGGTTTTGTGAGACTGTGGTTGATGGACCTCAGACCTTTAGAGTCTTTCGTCGGGTGGGGGGGTTGGGGGTGCTAGCGGAGAATGTTTTCGTTAAAGAATGGGAGAGTTGCTGGTTCAATCCCCACCCCAGGAGGAAGTGGGATGTGAGCTGGTGACTGGAGGGTTGCTGGCATCATATCTAAAATGCTACATTGCTGTTGTGCCCTTGAGCAAGGCATTTAACCCCTCCTGGGGCGCCTGCAGATGGCCGACCCTGTGCCCAGAGCCCAGAGTTCTGTTCTCCCTGCACGTGTGTTGTTTCAGGGGTGCAAAAAAAGAATAATTTCCCCTCAGGGATCAATAAATGACTCATCTTCTTTTTCAAAGAAATGTATTTTATTTGGACTGCAATATCTAACTCATACTGTCTTCTTCACGCAGAAGATTGTCCTGACCATCACTCCAGCAGTGACGAGAGTCCCTCTACATCAGCAGAGCCAGAAGACCAGGAGAACCACAAAGCAAAGGGCCCTCATCTGTGTTCAGTGTGTGGGAAGGAACTATCCAGCGCTTATAAACTGATGTTACATCACAGATCACACACAGGAGAGAAGCCTTTCCCGTGTCTGGTGTGTGGGAAACAATTCTCTCAAGCTGCGAACCTTAAGACTCACCAGAAGGTGCACAGTGGCGAGAAACCGTACCCCTGCCAGGACTGTGGCAGCAGGTTCACTCACCTGGGAGACTTGAAGAGGCACCAGTTGCTGCATACAGGAGAGAAGCCGTACAGCTGCTCAGAGTGTGCGAAAAGCTTTTCCCAACTGGCACACTTGAAATCACACCAGCTTACACATACCGGAGAGAAGTCCCACTCCTGTCCCCACTGCGAGATGAGCTTCTCGACATCGTCAAAGCTGAGGAGTCACGAGAGAGTGCATACGGGGGAGAAGCCTTACCGGTGCTCGTTCTGCGACAGGAGCTTCGCTCTATCGGGGACCCTGGTGAAACACGAACGGCTCCACACGGGAGAAACGCCTTACCGCTGCACGGAGTGCGACAAGGGATTCGCTCAGTTAGTGTCCTTGAAGATACACATGCAAACGCACACCGGAGTTAACTTCTACCGCTGTTCCCAGTGTGACGAGAGCTTCTCCACCTCAACAAAGCTCCAAGATCACCGGAGAAGTAGCCACGGTGACGGGAATCCTCACGAGTGTACGGAGTGCGGGAAGAGTTTCAGCATCGCGTCGAAGCTGAAGAAACACCAGAGAGTGCACACCGGCGAGAAGCCCTACAAGTGCTCCGGTTGCGGGGCAAGGTTTTCTCTAATAGAAAATCTCGGCAGACACCAACGTGCCTCAACTGGAGTCTGTCACACGCTTAGCCTGAATCAGGCAGCTGGCGGTGGTTTTTCATCACAGCAAGATGCTTCCTTTCTTGATTATCTAGAAAAGGTAGGCGGAAATGGCTGTTGTAAATGATGGGTGCCAAACTCCAAATCCAGCAGGGCTGCAGAGTCTAGTTCTGTTCTGTTTAATTGTGAAGACTTTGACCTGAGAAACCAGTTGTGTGGAAGTCTCTAGCTAGTCGATACAAGTGAGGGAGAAATGTAAACCAGCAGACACTGCAGCCTCCTGGGACTGAAGTTTGACACCCATGCTATGCTCTAAGTATCCACAGGGGGAGCTAGTGGTGGCCTCCAGGATGAGTAGTGGGTGAGTTGGGCTGGTGATCAGAAGGTCATGCTCTAAGTATCCACAGGGGGAGCTAGTGGTGGCCTCCAGGATGAGTAGTGGGTGAGTTGGGCTGGTGATCAGAAGGTCATGAGTTCAAATCCCACCTGGGAACACCATCACCATCCCTTGAGTAAGGAACTTAGCCCTAAGTTACTCCCTGTAAGTTGTCCCTGTGATCTCTAATTGTAAGTCGCTTTGGATAAAAGTGTCTGCTAAATGGTCAAAATCAAAATCTAATGAAATGCTCTAAGTGAGCACGTTGAAGGCGTTAGGGTTAGTTTCATATAACCATGCATTGTGTTTAAAGATGGAACGCTTTTCTCATGTTTTACCCCAAAATCTTACTTCCCTCTTTATTTATGTTTCTCCTTTAGGTTTCTGATTCTGCACCCAACTCCACAGAGGACCTGGGCCCTGATGGGAAGCGTGGGGACAAAAACACTGTGCAGCACCAGGGGGCGCTGTTCGACGACCTCAGAGACCTTGACCAGACGGCAGGGCTGACGGTTCAAGTTAAGGAGGAGGTAGAGGAAGTCGGTGGTCTGATCAATTCTGACGGAGAAGAAGTCGATTGGGATTCTCTTGAAACAAGTAAGCGGTGATAGGTCTGCGTCAATGTTTGTATGAATTAATGAATGGGGACATTAATTGTCAAGCTATTGAAGTAGGCCTGCGTCATACCTTTTTTTGGTTTTGTTTTCACAGAGGAAAGTTCCGACCATCAGTCTGTTAGTGAGGACGAGAGTCCTTCTACATCAAGAGACCCTGAACAACATCAAGAGAACCACAAAGTAAAAGGCCCTCAGTGCTGCCCGGACTGTGGAAAAGCGTTCTCCAACTTATTTAAACTACAAACTCATATGATGACACACACAGGAGAGAAGCCCTACCCCTGTTCTGTTTGCGGGAAGCATTTCCGCGAGAAGGGACACTTGAAAGAGCACCAGAAAGTACACTCGAGAGAGAAGCCACATCCCTGCCAAGACTGTGGGAAGACGTTTGCTCACCAAAGTGCTATGAGAAGGCATATGCTAGGACACACTGGGGAAAAGCCTCACTCCTGCTCTGTGTGCGGCAAGGCGTTCACTCATACCGGCCGCTTGAGAGAACACGAACGAACACACACGGGAGAGAGGCCCTTTTCCTGTTCCACCTGTGGGATGACTTTCTCCAGATGCACGGCGTTCAAGAAGCACCAGCTGACGCACACCGGAGAGAAGCATCACATCTGCGACGTCTGCGGGAAGGGGTTCACGGCAGCGACCTACCTGAGGTGTCATCAGAGAACACACACCGGGGAGAAGCCCTATCAGTGCGATGACTGTGGGAAGAGTTTCTCCCAGTCAGGTAGTCTGGGAAGACATCGACTAACTCACGTCAAAGACAGACTGGATGATGTCCCACTTCTTGATGCTGCCGGCGATGTTGCTGAGCAGTTTACTGACACTGGAAAGGTAGACGGACTCATCTATCATTGAATGTGTTAAGTCTTTCACCCCCTCTATGTAGTTATAGTAGTTATTTCTTGTTTTTTGAACGGAGATAGTAGAGAAAGACAGGAAGTAAGGAGGAGAGGGTATGTCAACAGGGCATGGGTTGGATTTGTTTTGGTCATTTGCGCGACATGGCGATTCCCGACTTGTTACCTCTTTCACCAGACCCTGTCACTGTAGACCACTGGACCACCTCAGGCCACACTAGTAGTTATTTCCCATCATATATGTTATGTTTCCTGCTTTGTGCTGATTTTACAGGACCCTGAGGACCCTTCCATTCCCAGACCTACCAAACCCACCCACACACCCTCGTTGAGGCCCGACTGTGACAAAATTACAACACAGGTGCCTGAAGACCGTGAGAACTTTGAGGAGGAAGAAGATGGTGGTTCGGCCAATCCAGAAATATTAGAAGACGATGATTGTCAATCTCCAATCAGTAAGTGTGGCTTTATTTAAATTAACATGAGTCTCACAATTACTTATGGGATGCAGCAGGGATCGATGATTGGCCCTTGTATCTTCTTGTCCATGCTCCATTTGCCTAGCCGAGGTTAGCGAGGCCGGCTAGCAATCGGAAGGTCTCTGGTTTGATCCCCGCCTCAGGAAGGAGCTGCTGGTGACTGGAGAGTTGCTGGCATCATGTCTAAGGTGCCCACCACTGCTGTTGTGCCCTTGAGTAAGGCACTTATCCCCTAATTGCTCCACCGGCGCTGACTATGACTGACCCTGTGCCTCGAGCAAAACAATACATCTCGTTGTACTCTGTGCAATGACAAAAAGGTTTACTCGAATTTGAAGTTGACTGTTCCTAACTCATGCCTTCTTGTTCATCAGAAGCCCTTGAACACCAGGAGAACCACTCGTCAAAGGGCACTTTTTTCTGCACAGTGTGTGGAAGAGATTGTCAAAAGTTGTCGGCACTACAAACACACATGAGAATCCACACAGGTGAAAAACCTTATAAGTGCACTGTGTGTGGAAAACAGTTCACTCAGGGCGGACACCTCAAAGACCATCTCAAAACACACACGGGAGAGAAACCGTACGCCTGCCCGCACTGCGGAAAGCGGTTTGGTTACTCCGGAGCCATGAAAAGACACATGCGGATACACACGGGGGAGAAGCCCTACGAATGCTCCGAGTGCGGGAAGAGGTTCGCCCAAACAGACTGTTTGCAGCAACACCTCTGGACGCACAAAAATGAGAAGCCCTTCTCCTGCGCGTTCTGTGGCAAGGGATTCATTCGAGTAGGAGAACTCACGGCACATCAGAGGAATCACACAGGGGAGAGGCCGTACGTCTGCCCGGAATGTGGGAAGAGCTTCATCCGGTCTCAACACTTGCGGACGCACCAGAAGAAATGCCACGCCGACAAGGCTCTGGCTGACGCTGTACAGAGTGAAGACGATTTATCTATAAACGATAAAACCACGTCGGATGGCGACACCAACGTTGTGGGCGATTAGTCTTGTTTGTGTTTCCTTTGTACTTAACGTTATATGTGATGGCAGCTGGTGAAACCGGAAACAAGTCGCCAACCAGTCAAAATGTTCTGACTTTTATTCAGAAAAATGTACGTTGATGAAAATCAATGACACTCGAGAGTCGAGCCAAAACATTGCAATGCAGTGGATTCAGTGAGTAATCCCCACTGCTACCTAGTTAACTGTAACACTACTTTAAATTGTTAGCAGGCTCACAAAACAAGCTGTGTTAGTTGACTAGCGAGTGTGTCATTGATTTTCAACAACGCTGAAATGCATTTACATTTTTCAGAATAAAAGTCAGAACATTAAATTGGCTGCCGACTTGTTCCTGTTTTCACCAGCTGCTGACGCATATATACAGTGCCCTCCATAAGTATTGGAAAGAGGATGCATTTTGTCTTCTTTTAGCTCTGTACTCCAACGGTTTTGGATTTGAAATCAAACAATTAAGTGGGGTTCGAAGTCAAGTACAAGCAAATGCCTCCAAATTGATTGGATTGCGGCATTATCATGCAGTAAAAGTAAACACTTTGTGCTGCAACGTTTGCAGGAAAAGTGCTATGCAAATAAAAGTAATGACCTCAAACATGCTGCCATAGCAACTAGGGAGTTATTCGGTGCCAAACGTGGAAGGTTCTTGATATAGGGGGGAGTATGTTTAACATGTTTAAAACATATTGTACTTTCTAAATCGTGAATCCAATCTGGGAAAAAAGCCCCATTGAATTGAAGATCAGAGTCTCTTCTTTAACCTCATTGCAAATGTTTGATCAAATCCAAACCGTTGGAGTATAGAGCTGAAAGAATACAAAATGCTTGCTCTTTCCCGATACTTATGGAGGGCACTGCACTGTGTAATGTCAAGGTTTACTCTCATTTGAGATCAGAGAGAGAGCGACCCACCTAGTCCAAGACAGCAGTAGCATCACATCTGATGCAGGAAGAAGACTTAAACCAAAAAACGACAACATCTCTGCTTCCACTCTGATTCATGCTTCCATAGGGCTGTGTCACTTTGAGGAAGTGAGCTTGGAGGATTATGCTTTGTATGTAATCACGGTTTAATATTTAAAAGTGCACAATATGAATAATCAGGTATATAAACATGATCCCCTACCCTGTTACCCTGTCCTGTGTCTTTGTCAGTGATAGTAGAAGTGTTGAAGTTAAGATAATTAAAGTTGTAAATGTATTTGATTGGCAGTTGAGGGGTCTGAAGACTGTTTCATGGAACATGAGGTCAAACAATGTGTAGGCCTACAATAAAGATTAATAAAAGACTGAATCTTTGATTACATTTACATTTTTGGCATTTAGCAGACGCCTTATTCCAAAGCGACTTCCATGACACTCACCATTGCATACTTTATGACAAGGTTGGCTGGCCCTCTCTTTCTCTGAGGTGCAGTTACCACTGGAACTTGTTTGTTTTCAAGGCCATCTGTGGCAAGCTTCCTCCTTATATCTCATCTTTATTGGACTGGAGTCTTGGTATTTATGTGACCAGATCTAATAGTTGGCTTTCTTTTCGGGTTCCGTATACGCGTTCAGACCTGGGTAAAACAGCCTTTTTTATTGATGCCCCTACATGGAACACTCTGCAGCAAACTCTCCGGTTGGAAGTCCTCCCCTCTGCCTCTACCTTTAAACTCTTGGTGCAAAAACTGTATTCTACCGATTGCAATTGTTTTTAGTTTTTTTCTTTCTTTTTTTCTCCTTTTAATCCTGTCTTGCTCACTGTTTGTTTGCCCTTGCTCACTGTTCTATTGTACACTCGACGTCACTGTAAATGAGGGTGACCTCAGTGCCTCTCGAGTTTTAAATAAAGGTTTGAAATGAAATGAAAATGAGGACTTACAATCAATACATTTGAATACTACGCAAGTGAATCATCAATCCACCAGTCGTAGCAGGAAGAGTAATCCAGCTCAGGCCCGGGGCCGTTGATAGAAGGAAAAACCTTCTCCTATCACCTTCTCCTAAACACTAAATTTATGGACGGAGTGTACGCCGATAATATGCAAGGAATTTTTCCTGGATACATGGTGTACAGGTTTTTGCCCTTGCTTGCTTGCTTTGTGCCGGTGGTCCTTGGCCTTCCCTTGGGGACCGCTGGGTACTGGTAGGCAAACTGGCTAGTAGTCGCTCTATTGGTAGAGGGCTGCAAGGGAATTTTTTCCTGGCTACATAGTATACAGGTTTTTACTTTTGCCTGCTCGCGGCTCTGTCAGTATTGATTGATTGACTGATTGACTGAACATTTTCATTGTGTGAAGCGCATTGAGTTGCATCTTGTAAGAAATGCGCTATACAAATAAAATTTGATTTTATTTGATTTGATTCTAAACCTAGTTTTTATTTTTTGTTTTTTTATTTTTTTTAAATTTATTTTAGACACTGGAGAAACAGTACAAGGGGGGCAATAGACGGCAATAGACGTTTTTAGGGAGGAGACGCAGTGCTGTGGGGCAGAAGTGCTCTCTTCAGGAGACGCAGTGCTGAGGGGCAGAAGATGTCAGAATTGCATTTCTGATAGTGAACCAGATCTTGTTGTAATGGTTTACCAAATACTGAACTATATGAAGGTATGATTCTTCATGTGCAAAAGTAATGAATGTGTGGGTTAATGATCTCAATCAGATGTCATCTGCACTGTCAAAATGAAACAATGTAACTGCATTTAAAATGTAACCTTTTGGTGCAACTTCATAAATATATTATGTTCACATTTGTTACATACATCATACACAGTTTACAATACACACAATTTACCTCACATAGAATACATTTTAGTTTATTAATACATAGTTTATAGATTTAATAGTTTCCTTGGAAGTTTTTGTACTTATTTGTAGTTCTATTTTGACTTGCTTCACAACAGAGTACGAGGGAACAAATACTTACTGTATTATTCTGTCCTCACAATTGCGTTCTGAGCAAGGCTAGACAGATAGCGGACAGAATGAAGCTCCAACTTCCTCAGTGTGGTTTCATTGGTGTTTCAACATTGTGAAACTGGAAATACAAACAAAGATATACAGTAGTTGGGTTAGGCCACATAAACTTTGCTGATATATTTTTTTGCACAAACATGTTAGCCTACATAACGATGAAATTAATATTTAATTTGCTTTAACATTTATGTTCTTAGAATTATCCAGGTAAGTAGGTAAACCAGAAAATTAACATTAAAATTAGGGTTAGGGGAAGGGCTAGGGGAATAACGTAAGCTTGAATGAGCTTCTAAGTTAAGATCGGCTCAACATCAACATCAAAACAACGAATAGAAACTCAACAATTAGAATGTATACTTTAGCTACATTAATCACATTGTAACAGGTAAGTATACTGATACTCACACATATCTACTCCAAGGTTCAAACGAAGAAAAACTCACTTCATATAACGTTCCACTGCTTGCTGCATCTGTGAAGGACTTCTCTGGGTGATGTGTCACCACTTCTCACACAGCAGTCTCCCCGTGAGCCAGTGTGTGTTGCATCACTCTGTCAATCAAAATAACATGTAACAGTAGCAGTTAGCACCGTGCGGTCCATCCTATACGGATCCCCATCTAAACTCAGAAAGGCTGAACATTTTAAAATAAAAGTGGGTAACATTAATATCACAAGAAAAGAGGATATTACATACCTGGGCTCCATCTTAGAGGCAAATCTTTCCGGAGATAAAATGGCAGCAAAAGTAATCAAAAAAGTGAACCATAGAACTAGATTCTTGTACAGGATATCCTCACTTGTCAGTAAAAACACACTGAGGACCCTATCAGGAGCTCTCATTCAATGTCACTTCGACTATGCCGTAACATCATGGTACTATAGAACCACAAAGGCCCATAAAACAAGACTCCAGACAGCCCAAAATAAACTGGTTAGGCTTCTGCTAGGCCTCAACCCTAGGACACATCTAACCGCTGCTCATTTTTTGAGCCTTGATTGGCTACGAGTAGTTGACAGAGTGCAGCAGCTTGCACTGGGCCTGGTCTTCAAGATTCGCTACACCACAAAGACACCCAAGTACCTGTCAACATACTTCCAAAAAGTGAACAACGTCCACACATACAACACCAGAGGAAGCTCCACGAACCACGTTCAACCGCGTTGCACCACAAACGAGGGGTTAAACTCGTTTGCAAACTATGCAGTAAAAATGTGGAACGCCCTTCCTATAATCTTAAAGGAGTGCAAAACACTGCCCACCTTCAAAACCACTCTCAAAAAACATTTACAGGAGGCTGCAATCCGTAACTGGACCCTCTAAATCAAAAATCAGATTAAAAGACCCGAACTACCCACTGTACATACTTTGTGTTTTGTCCCCCGCCCCCGCCCCCACCTGTGGTGTATGTCCCCACCTGTCCTACCCACTGTACATACCTGATGTTTTGTTGTATTGTTCTTCCCATGATGGATGTATTTTTATCTTGTAGATAGTAATAGTTATTTGTCTGTATTATCGTGTAGATAGTACTAGTTTGTTTTGTCGGTCTTACATGTAACGATGAATTGAGAATCAAGGACCCCAATTGAAATAAGCCAGTGGCTTTCTTGGGTTTTTATCCTGTTAGTTGACCTTGTATGTAATATGTACTTTCATGTACCTACTTCTGCAAAATCTTCTAATAAAGTTTTCAATCAATCAAGTCATTATTGTTGGTTGCGCTCATACAGACTGGGGCTTTACACCAACAGAGAACGATAGTTATGGAGATAGACTCCAGTTCTATGAGTGGAGCGGAGCCCCATAGGGGAGCTCTGCTCCTATTGGTTTACCCCGCTACCTAAAGTAGCCAATGACTGAATTTTTCGATGCCTGCGCCCGCCCTGGGGTGCTATAAAAGGGGCGTCCTTCGTTCCCTCATTCTCCCCAAAAATTCAGCACAGGTTTACATCTGAGACTGCAGAAGGACGACTACAGAGACTGGAGAACCTGCCAGACTTTTCCCTTCAAGAGATGGATCGTCATATGTGTATCAGTCTGAGTGTAAGACAGGTAACACCTTCTCCTATGTGTTTCAGTCTGAGTGTAAGACAGGTAACACCTTCTCCTCCTATGTGTTTCCTGTTTCTGTCCCTGATTTCCTGTTGTAATGTGTTGATTTTTACAACAATTGCTGGAAGTACAATAACTCTACATACATACCAACACCACCGGCAATGGTTATCATTTGGGGTTATAATGCGGATGTGTTGTTGTTGTCCTTAACTCTATGCCTGTTGTATTAGAGACTAGCTCCGGTATTCAACTGTTGGATGGAAATTCCACGTAAGATATGATCTATAATTAATAATTAATAATTTAAATAATTATTTTATTTTATTTGATCTAGAAATTGGTTTGATTTTCACTTTAACATGTTTGTTTCACACTTGCGGTTTATGTAACATTTAACTGCAACTAATATGTATTTATATGTTACATATGGTAATTAAATAAAATGCACAGAACTATCAACTGTCTTTATTGATGGCATTTCCTTACATTGGGTCTGTATCAAAATGCATCACAATTACATTTACTCACATTTCTGCTTTGACGACATCTCTATTGTAAGAACAACAACATACAAAGCAAAAAATATACCACAGGTGTAAGTGCACGTGTTTAGTGTACTGCATATTGATTATATATTATATTGACTATATAATATCTGAGTGATTTGCTGTTCAGTTCGGCTGGTGACAATCACTGATTGATCACTGAAACTAACTGCAGTATTGAAAGTGTTGGTCCCATTGTCACATTAAACACAAAAGTTATTTCCATTACAATATCACAGGTAAGGGTTTACATAATGGATACAGCAGTTTCATAGACATCTAGTGTTCATCGTGACACAGTAAAAGCCTGTTCTAATAAGTGCAATTAAACAACATCCTTACCATTTCCCTTACTTCACCATTTACTGTACGTACAATATTTCTTAGCTTCTGGTCGAGGTGATCTTTTGATACTACTGTTTGATTATATAATTTCAAATACTTTAGTGAATCTTACATTCTTGTAAGAGCACCGTTACATACTAAAACCTCACAAATGTAGCACATTGCGGTATTAGAGATTACATAAAAAGAAAATCAAAAACAATCATTGAGAATGTTACAGTATCATGACTTTTTTGGATGGATTTTTTCAGGATTTAATTGATGGACACATTTTGAAGTCGCACCCACTGTTTCTGAAAGTTCCGACAGAATTGAAATTCATTTTATATACAGATGAGATTGAATGATGCAATCCTCTTGGCTCCCGGGTAACCAAAAACAAATTGTTGTTGATATATTACACCTTAGGTAACATCAGCCCTAAATATAGATCAAGACTTGCTTCCATTCGTCTGCTTGCAATGGTAAAATCAAAAGATCTTTCTGATTGTGGTATTGATAAGATATTTGAGAGGATTAACCGCGACTTCATTGAGCTGTATGATGGTGTTAAAGTTCCACTCAACATGAAGTGGCTGGATTTAAGGAAGGAGGAGGGTTCGCTTATAGTAAATGCAGGCACTGCGAATGCAACTTTGAAGACATGCAGGAACAATTTAATGAAGATTTGTTTGTTAAAAGGACCATGGCAAGTCATATCAGCCAATGTAGTGACATTGAAAGGGCAAGCACTGACTTTCTGAAAGAAAATCTAAAAACAACATGGTATAAACAGGAGGTGCAAATTAGCAGAATTTCCTCACTTTGATTATATAATCAATCAAACACCACAAGATATCATGCATGTTATACTTGAGGGTGTTGCTCACAGTGATAAATATAATTCCATATCTGCATACTACTACTATGGAGCACACACACACACACACACACACACACACACATACTTTTTGTGGAGAGAAATCGCCATTGAAATTCAATGGCGGAACTTTGAGAACAGAGTGAGCAGAAAACGTTTTTGAACTTTTTGTACACATTTTGCACACTGCTCCCACGGCTACAATTGTATGTCTATATTCAAAAATGTTACATGGAAACGTAGAGCAACTCTTACTGTCACTCAAAATATCAACATATAAGCCCAAACATTAATAGTTTTTACGTTTCAGACGTTTGTTTCAGAGCTAGCCAAAGACAAGCAGAGGTCAGGCTAGAGTGAGTTGCTATGACAACGAATTTGCCACTGTCAACAGATGTGTTGATATTTCAAAACGTGGCTCACATTGACTTCAGAGCACAGAGGACACGTTGTCTGTTAGTGAGGTACTTCAAGTTTCTGACAGGATTAGCAGACAAAAGTAATCAGATGGGTCAAAC
>NC_137675.1:3399085-3414085 GCF_963989245.1 Nansenia antarctica | reverse complement strand
CCCTCCCCCTCTCCGTAGTTCGTGGTGGTCTCCAAGAAGGACGGAATGTTCACCAACGCCAACGTCCTATTCAAGACGAAGTTCGTGGACGGCGTGTCGGACGTCTCCAGGACGACCCAGATCCAGAGCGACTCCAACGTGCTAACTAACTAACTAACTTAGCTAACTAGCTAACACTGCCATGAAGTGTGATGTTCTTCATTTCCTGTAGTTCTGTTTCATGTGATTTTATTATGTCCTCTCGTTCTGTTTCGTGTGATTTTATTATGTCCTCTCGTTCTGTTTCATGTGATTTTATTATGCCCTGTAGTTCTGTTTTAAATTGTTTATAACATCTGAGGCCGTATTTCCCCTGTGGGTTTACCTGCCCAGGGACTGCTGATGCAATTTAGCTACCCAGCTAATTCAGGGAGAGTCAATGACTGTCCATTGTCCCTTTGAAATAAACAAATAAATAAACGAGAGGACGTGGTTTATGGTGAATGTCAGCGCAGAGGGGCGTTGTTGACTTTGTTTCACGATGAAGCAAAGACTCCAGTGCCTGATTGCTTTTATACAACTAGGACAAGAAAACAATAAAACCTTTTTGTGATAGATTATGTTTGTTCCTGTTTGTTTCTGTGCCCTGCACTCAGAAATCTAGTTCTCAAATCTACTGTTCCACTGTTGTCAAGGTAACGTGATTAATATTATTATATTCATCATTAATTCAATATAAGGTTGGCGATGCACAGACATGTTAACTCTATGGCAGTGTAACTATGGAAACAGCCAGCACAGTATGAGACACTACCTGTACTTGGGGGGGAGGCATTCATTCCCCAGTTAGGGTTAGGATTAGGGATGTTTGTATTATTATACTATATATATATATATATATATATATATATATAGTATACACACTATACTACTATTATTATATTTTATATTATACTAATTTAGGGCAGTTATTTTCTTTTCTTCAAATGTGTGAATATACTGTAGTATCCCAATGCAGATACTGTAGTTTTCAGGTCACTGCCAATCCAGTGGAAAGCCATACTAAGAGCTCTGCGGTCCACTGGAAAAAGGTTCCACAGTAGTAGACAAAGTTACTGAGTCTAGGGAATTGTTCTTTTCTAATCTGTCTCATTAACACGTTGGACAAAGTCCTGGTTTAATTAGGTTTAATTAGGTTTAATTAGTTTTCAGTAAGGCAGCAATTCCCCACTGAAATCCTCCTTAATTCATTACAAATGTCTGAGCAACATCACAGGGTTGTTTATGCTAATAGGGCTGTTTAACCCTAACATGAGACAGGGTTGTTTAACCCTAACATGAGACAGGGCTGTTTAACCCTAACATGAGACAGGGTTGTTTATGCTAATAGGGTTGTTTAGCCCTAACATGAGACAGGGTTGTTTATGCTAATAGAGCTGTTTAACCCTAACATGAGACAGGGTTGTTTAACCCTAACATGAGACAGGGTTGTTTAACCCTAACATGAGACAGGGCTGTTTAACCCTAACATGAGACAGGGTTGTTTAACCCTAACATGAGACAGGGCTGTTTAACCCTAACATGAGACAGGGCTGTTTAACCCTAACATGAGACAGGGCTGTTTAACCCTAACATGAGACAGGGTTGTTTATGCTAATAGGGCTGTTTAACCCTAACATGAGACAGGGTTGTTTATGCTAATAGGGCTGTTTAACCGTAACATGAGACAGGGTTGTTTAACCCTAACATGAGACAGGGTTGTTTAACCCTAACATGAGACAGGGTTGTTTAACCCTAACATGAGACAGGGTTGTTTAACCCTAACATGAGACAGGGTTGTTTAATTAACCCTAACATGAGACAGGGCTGTTTATGTTGTGAATCCCTCTTCGGCTCCGCCCCCTCCTGCCTCGTTGGCGCTCGTTGAGCCTCATCAGGCTCAAGTGGAGACAGCTGGACCTTCCACAGCAGGTGGCTATCAACTCAGGAAGAGGCAGCCCTATAAAGAGCCCCAGAGACCTTCCTCCGACGCTTGATTATTTTGACCCATGTGGAACCTGCCTATCGACTACGTCTCCTGCCTATGCCCCAGCCTGCCTGCCGACTACTCCTCCTGCCTAACCCCCAGCCTGCCTGCCGACTAATCCCCCTGCCTAACCCCCCCCCCCGTCTGCCTGCCGACATCCTCTCCTGCCTAACCCCCCCCTTGCCTGCCTGCTGACTATTCCCCCTCTCTGCTCTGGACTGGTTAGTACACGTACATATTTCAACACTTCACTCATCTCCATATCTACACCACACTAGCTCTTGCACGCTAGACACTCACACCCAGACACATAGAGTACAGTCCCACTCACACCTCATTTACATTTTCTAGTTCTCTGGCATCCACACATTCCCCCCACTTAGGTCCCGTTAGAGTAGGTTTATTATTTTGTCCATTTGTTAATAAATCCTTTTATTGTTATTTGCCTCTTGTGTCCGTCTGTTCTGGGGTTCTGCCACACTTGACTCTTTTCCTAGTTACAACATAACAGTTTAACCCTAACATGAGACAGGGCTGTTTAACCCTAACATGAGACAGGGTTGTTTAACCCTAACATGAGACAGGGTTGTTTAACCCTAACATGAGATAGGGTTGTTTAACCCTAACATGAGACAGGGCTGTTTATGCTAATAGGGCTGTTTAACCCTAACATGAGACAGGGCTGTTTAACCCTAACATGAGACAGGGTTGTTTAACCCTAACATGAGACAGGGTTGTTTAACCCTAACATGAGACAGGGCTGTTTAACCCTAACATGAGACAGGGCTGTTTAACCCTAACATGAGACAGGGCTGTTTAACCCTAACATGAGACAGGGCTGTTTAACCCTAACATGAGACAGGGCTGTTTAACCCTAACATGAGACAGGGCTGTTTAACCCTAACATGAGACAGGGCTGTTTAACCCTAACATGAGACAGGGCTGTTTAACCCTAACATGAGACACTGTTATTATGAACCTCTATATAGAACAGTCTGGTATGTACTACATTACTCACTCGTTTTGAAGAAAGTCTGCTCGCTCTGTGCTGAATTTGAACTTTGAATATCTGACGAGTGATTGCTCTGGCTCCGCCATTCAAAAAACAGGCGGAACTGTCTTCAAACCGGCGGTATCTGATTGGGGAGTCTAAGGTCGGCTCTGCCATCTGATTGGGGAGTCTAAGGTCGATCTCTGCCATCTGATTGGGGAGTCTAAGGTCGATCTCTGCCATCTGATTGGGAGTCTAAGGTCGCTCCGCCAATCACAAGGCGTAGTGACTATAGACTTTGCACGACGATAGACTCGAGTTCTGGAATTCCCTGCGGGCTCTAGGTGACTGCTGCTGGGTAGACAGGGCTGTGTGGATGGCATGGATATATATATATCATTAATTTATTTATAATTATTTATTTTATACAAATGTTTTTATTATCAAGTACATTAATAGTGTAATCTGGTACTCAGTCTCCTCATAGCCACAGTGCAAGCCAAACTGGTGCACTCTGTCATATAATATTTTGTGTGTGTGTGTGTGTGTGTGTGTGTCGCAGGGGTGCCCTCCACAGTACCTGCATTTATGCAGCGGCGCAGGGGCCATATGCCCCCCCCCTCCGGCACCCAGAGACTCTGAGGAGGAGGAGGAGTGGACGCCGGCCCTGGAGAGACGCCCCCCAGGTAGAGCTGGAGGAGGAGGAGGAGGAGAGGAGGGTGTCAGATCCTTATGAAGGAGAGCTGACTGACCCGGAGCTGGCTGTGAAGAGTGGATACTCCTGGCTGGTGAGCAGTGTGTGTGTCTGTGTGTCTGTGTGTGTGTGTGTGTGTGTGTGTGTGTGTGTGTGTGTGTGTGTGTGTTAAGTATAGAAAGCCAAGGCTGTATCATTTCAACTGTTGCCAGACCTCAAGGAGAGAGTTTCACGCTGTGTGTGTGTGTGTGTGTGTGTGTGTGTGTGTGTGAGTGTGTGTGTGTGTGTGTGTGTGTGTGTGTGTGTGTGAGTGTGTGTGTGTGTGTGTGTGTAAAGTATAGTAAGCCAAGGCTGTATCATTTCAACTGTTGTCAGACCTCAAGTAGAGAGTTTCACGCTGTGTGTGTGTGTGTGTGTGTGTGTGTTCCTCAGATCTATAAGAGTAGACACAGGGATGACTATATTGATGCCAGGAGAGAGACCCACTCTAATTGGATGAGGTGATGCCATGTTACCATGCTGCTCATTTAAAGGGGAAGTCAGTTTAAGAGAAAAACTGAATGAACTTGGAAGTGATGAAGCGATTCTGAAATGTCTGTACTACTGACTAATGAAAACAACAAATCCACTGGATTACATGTCCTTGCCATTTACCACAATGTTGCTGACAGATTCTACCTTCTTCACCTTCCTCTTCTCTGTTTCTCTCACACTCTCTCACGCTTTCTCTCTCTGTTCATCCCTCCCTCTCTTCTCTCTCTCTCTCCCTCTCTTCTCTCTCTCTCCCTCTCTTCTCTCTCTCCCTCTCTTCTCTCTCGCTCCTACTCACGCTCTCTCTCTCCCCCTCCCTCCCTCTCTTCTCTCTCTCTCTCATCTCTCTCTCCCTCTCTTCTCTCTCCCCCTCTCTTCTCTCTCCCTCCCTCTCTTCTCTCTCGCTCCTTCTCACGCTCTCTCTCTCCCCTTCCCTCCCACCCTCTCTTCTCTCTCTCTCCCTCTCTTCTCTCTCTCTCCCTCTCCTCTCTCTCCCTCTCTTCTCTCTCGCTCCTTCTCAAACTCTCTCTCTCCCCTTCCCTCCCTCTCTTCTCTCTCTCTCCCTCTCTTCTCTCTCTCTCCCTCTCTTCTCTCCCTCCCTCTCTTCTCTCTCTCTCCCTCTCTTCTTTCTCCCTCCCTCTCTTCTCTCTCTCCCTCTCTTCTCTCTCTCTCCCTCTCTTCTTTCTCTCTCCCTCTCTTCTCTCTCCCTCTCTTCTCTCTCCCTCCCTCTCTTCTCTCTCTCCCTCTCTTCTCTCTCCCTCCCTCTCTTCTCTCTCCCTCAGGTATGTGAACTGTGCCCGTAGCGAGCAGGAGCAGAACTTGGTGGCGTTCCAGTATAGGGAAACCATCTTGTACCGCTGCTGTCAGCCCGTGGCTGCTGGGGAGGAGCTGGTGGTCTGGTATGGAGAAGAGTACGCCAGAGAGCTGGGGATCTCCTTCGACCTCCTGTGGGACGTGAAGAGCACAGAGGCGAGTTTAACTGCAGTCAGAATATACTCATCGTACTCGCACAATTACTACATTCATACTATGGAGCAAAATTAAATTTGTGCTGACACTATAATAGCTCCATATATAAATGACTATATTATTTTCTAAATGTATGAATCTATATATTTGTATATATTGCATATGTATTTACTTGTTTAGATCGTATAGTAATTCTTATATTATTTAGTTATTTTGTTTATCTTTGTTCTATGCCCCTTGGATTGTATGGTTTATTCTTGTTTTATTAATATATAACCACCCTCAAGACCACCAGGACCAAGCTCCAGACCTGGGGTGATAGGGCCTTTTCAGTCGCAGCCCCGTCCCTCTGGAACGCCCTCCCCAACCACATCAGACAGGCCAACACCCTCCCAACATTTAAACAGGCCCTCAAAACCCACCTCTTCAAGCTCGCCTTCACCAGTTAACCCTCTCCGCCTCCCCTTCCCATGTGTCCCCAGCACCACTTAACCCTCCGGTTGTGTTCATGTTTGCCCCCCCATCCTTGGTGTTCCCGGTCTAATTAGACCGGTCTGATTAACTGCTTCATATCTTAAAAACTACATGGTCAAATTTGCTAAATTTGGTACCTGGTGAAAGCTGAGACCTGTGAGATGTTAAAAAAAATGAACATAGATATGACCAAATGACTGTAATGTGACTAAATACACAGTAGAAATTGAATATTTCATTTCCGTTTTTGAGAATTTCAAATAAGAAGGCCAGTTACACCCTGATATCTCTGCCAAACAACACATTGGATCAGTTCTTCAACATCTCAACATATACTGTGCAAAATTTGATGAGACATAAACAATGTAGACTATTGGTTAACCTGAATAACTGCAATATAGAAAGAATAGACACTAAAAATGTATTCCAAAATGAACATTTATTGTAAAACAAATTCACAGAACATCAGAATGAATAGTCGTGTGTGTGTGTGTGTGTTTGCTTGCAGAAGCAAGAAAGCCAGGACATATACTATACCATTGCCCAATCATAGCTGTTACTGTAGTGTTGCATGTGCATATAATTCTATTTTGATGATTGGGTTGAGAGAGGAGGTACACCACAAGAACGGTGGTCAGGGTCAAGGTCTCTCTGCCTGTGTGTGTGTGTTCACCCACAGGAGGGGCATTTTGCAATCAGGTCAGAGTGTGCCTTGCAAACGTAGGCATCACATTTGTAGCATGTAAGGCTTGTTTTATTGTCTCTAGGGGCACAGAGCTTGCATCTTTGCCTTTTCCGCCCCTGTCCTTGCTGGGGGGCAGCGGCTGGGGCTTGCTGACTCCTAACCAGACTGGCAGAGGCTGGTGTGCGGGGAAGGTGCTGGCGCCTTTGAGTTAGAGGAGTAACTAATGCTTTCCCGAGCTCTGCCAGGAAGAGTCTCCTCTTGAAACTCTTCCCCCGATTCCACACTGGGTCGATCGCCATCCATACATGCGTTACACGCAGACACATCCAGGATGTTGTGGAACACTGCCACTGGCCAACGGGCTGTCATTCGCTGGCAGGTGTACATGCCAGTAAGCTGCAATGAAAGAAAAAATAAATAAGAGGTTGGAAATAATATTGAATCTGTCGTACACAAAAATGCATTGTTTCACACGAATAAAAGTAAAATAAAATGCATGATAGATGGAAATATACATTACCTTATCAAGGCAGTCCACACCTCCTTTGTTGCTGTTGTAGTCCAGGATGATCTGGGGCTTCCTGTCCTCTGTGGTGCTGACAGCAGCGTCTTTGTGTACCGTGCTCATCAGGATGACATTTTTATTCTTCTTGGGAACATAGGACACAAGACAGTGTGTGGCAGTGAAAGCAAATTTTGATGAGAGTATCTCTCTCCCTCTGGTTGACACCAGCGCAGGGGGAAGTTCAGGCTTGTTCTTCCTCACTGTCCCCACCATGGTGAGCTTGCGTTTCAACAGCTCCTGACCAAGCGCATATGAGGTGAAAAAGTTATCACATGTGATATTATGCCCCTTGAGACCGGCTGTCATGTCCAGCACAACACGCATGCTCTGGTTTTTTTCTGGCCTTCCATCAACAGGTTTTCCTGTGTAGACCTGCATATTCCAGGCATAGCTGCTCCTGGCATCACATGCTGCCCAGATCTTGATTCCATACTTGCCTGGTTTGCTTGGGATGTACTGCTTGAAGGGACAGCGACCTCTGAAACGGACCAGGCGCTCGTCAACTGTCACCTCAGGGCCTGGATTGTACATCAGTGGTAGGCGCTCCACCCACCTGTCCCAAACGTTCCTGATGGCAGCCAGTTTGTCATTTCGCCAGCAGGCAGGTCTTGTATCTCTGTTATCAAATCGGATAACTCTCGACAGGACATGAAACTGCTGTAATGACATAGTGGACCGGAATATAGGCCTCCCGCACTCCGCATCCCACAGACTCTTTGTAGCCTCATTGTTTGACCGATATACTCCTGCTAGAATCAACAGACCTATGTAGGCTTGAAGGTCTACCTGGTCCAGTGCTCTCCATGTGTCCCCAAACACACGCCTCCCCTCCAGGTTTGTCATGTCCAGTACAATTTCCTCAATGGACTCTGGTAAAAACAGTTGGAAGCTGGACTTGATGTCATCCACACGAGATGTAGCATACCGCGTTGGTCCTGGTGTCATCCTTATGATGTTTTCCACTCTCGCTCTGCTTGCTCTAAACAATGTTTAGTCTGGAAGGTCTGGTTCGGATGGGCAAATAAGCACGGGAAAGAGAAGGGTTCCCATAACAAACACCTAATTGTTTAGTTTGAAATGTGTCAAACTTTATATATGAGGTATTTGAACAGGTCTGATACATCCTGGAATGTTGTAGCTTGTTACAACTTGTGTTATCCATTAATTTCCTATGGCGGTCATCTTTGACCGGGAACACCACCGATGTTACAAAGTTGACTAAAACCTCAAAATTCAATGCCAGTGGTTAGTCAGCAATTTTATATGTTCAAATGCCTAGTGTGAAGGATATCATAAGGCCTTGAGGCAATCAAATGTAAAACACAATATTTATGATTGATGAAAGTTGCTCTCGGTCAGATTTGACCGGGAACACAACCGGAGGCCCCTATACTTTTATTTATTTTCTGTTTCTTTTTATTATTACTACTCGATCTTTTCAGTTTGTAAAGCGTCTTTGAGTGTCTAGAAAAGCGCTATATAACTCTAATGTATTGTTTTTTTATGTAGTTTATATTATTGCTATTGTGTGTTGATTACCATTGTTCTATTATTATTTTTATGGTGTGTGGATATGTTAAAGCACTTTGAGCTGCAACGTTTGCAGGAAAAGTGCTATACAAAACAAAGGTTCTTCTTCTTCTTCTTCTTCTTCTTATTTAGAATATGTTCAGTTTCACCTCCATGTCTATAGAGGGCGGTAATGCGCCAGTGTGGAGAGCTGCAGCCAGATCAGAAGAAGTACAAGTAAACAACCCAAGTTGCTTTGACTGAGACACAAGAAGCGATCACAACACAACACCTCCTCACTTCCTACCCGTGAAACCCTTTGCCGAGCGAAGACTGTGGAAGCAAATTCCCATGCTGTAAATATGCGTTTTCCTGTTTACTTCATAATATATCATAATAGATCGACAAAGCAAACCAGTAAAAAGAAGCAGAAAGCTGCAGTGTTGTTGTGTGTTAGCTACTAGCCAGCTGGACAGCTGAGGTTATGAGGGCGGTCAACTCATTGATGATCATTGCAAATAGGCACATTTTCGAAACGGCAAGCTGCATATGCAATGACCACAGCGACATAGCCTGGCTTGACTTGGACATGAATGCCAGCGACATCAGGTGGGCTAGCTAGCCGGGGGGTATTCCATCAATGTCGCTAAAGGAAAATCCTGGCTTATTTTTTTTGATAACTCTCGCGAGACTTACCACAATTATGCCTGGATATTTTAAAGAACTCGCGAGACTTATCAGACTAAACCTGGATTTTCCTTTAGCAGTGTTGATGGAATACCCCCCTGGTGTCATTCGGGTTGTGTGTGTGAGTTTAACTTTGGCATTTAATGACAGCTTTGACTAGAAACCATGACAGTTCTTCTAAGGCGAAGGTCGATTTGTAACAAAAGTGACAAACGATAAACTGTTATGATCATTAGGAGTTAAATCTCGACGACAAGGACTTACAGTATGTGATGGTTCCCGTCTCCTCCTGTTGTGTGGTTATGGCTGTGGAGCTTCCTTGTCAACTGTCAATAACATCGCATTCCTGTTGTTTCCTTGACTTGCTAGCGCCTCCCAGTCCTCACAACTGAGGTCAGCTCTTTAAGGGGGCAAACGTCTCCCCTACACACACACACACACACACACACACACACACACACACACACACACTCTCTCGCTCAGGATGGTGTCCTACAAGCGTCTGAGTCCCGAGGACGTCCAGTTCTCCAGTGCTGCCTTGTCCGAGGAGCCTCCTGCACCACCTGAGGTGGTTGAGGTGAGGGAGACTGAGTAGAGACGGTAGAACTCAAGTTCACATATAGTTTATAAAATGAAAAAAGGAAAATGAGTGTTCTGATAATAGGACAAATTCAGCTCTCTCTCTTTCTCTCTCTTTCTCTCCCTCTCTCCCTCTCTCTCCCTCTCTCCCTCTTCCTCTCTCCCTCTCCCTCTCTCTCTCCATCTCTCTCCCTCTCCCTCTCCCCCTCCCTCCCTCTCTCCCTCCCCCTCCCTCCCTCTCTCCCTCCCCCTCCCTCCCTCTCTCCCTCCCCCTCCCTCCCTCTCTCCCTCCCCCTCCCTCTCTCCCTCCTTCTCCCTCCCTCTCTCCCTCCCCCTCCCTCTCCCTCTCCCTCTCTGAATGATTTCGTACGGTCCTGAGCCGAAGAAAGATACAACGTACGGCCGACGCCATATCATCTCAGTGATGTCAGTCTTGTGGTTGTGCTCCTAGGTGAAGGAGCCCGAGGAAGCCAAGCGCCCCCTGCTACCTCGGAGGCCGTCCTGCTCCATCTCCACGGCCCTCATCACCCTGGGCACCCTCCTCCTCCTCGTCTTCGGGGTTTGGCTCCTCGCCACCCTGTTCTGGATCCACACGCCCTCCAGCGCCCTCCCGCACAGGCCCCCGCCGCCCGCCACCCCCTCCTCCGCCTCTGCCCCCGCCCCAGGGAGGGGTGCGGGAGACGGGGGTCGAGCCGCCGCACCCGAGCCCCAGGCTTGTAGCTCGGTGGCGGAGGCCTGGAGGTTCGACTGCTACCCGGAGAGAGGGGTGGTGGTGACCAAGGAGCTGTGCTGGGCGAGGAACTGCTGCTTCATCCCTGCCTCCACCTCCTCCTCCTCCTCCTCCTCCTCCTCTTCGTCCCCCCCGGGGGTTAACGGGGTACCCTGGTGTTTCTACCCCCCGGGGTTCCCCTCGTACTCCCTGGTGTCCGTCAACGACACGGACAGGGGCCAGACGGGGACCCTGGTGAAGGCAGAGAGGACGTACTACCCCGGGGACATCCTCACCCTGCAGCTGGACCTGCTCTACGAGACGGACACACGGCTACGAGTCAGGGTGAGCGGGGGGGCTCACAGGGGGTCCTTACAGGGTGTTACCCATCTTTTTCATTGATTGCTGAACGATTAAAAAAAGAAAACGTTAGATTGCGTTTGTTACTCATTCAGTGCCGAGGGTGAATAAAGACGGACACATTTTCGACGTTCTAGAGCGCCAAGGGTGACTTCATTCACCAAAAATGCATAAACGATGATGCTTCATTTTGTAGCCAATCAGAGTGATGTTGCTAGGTAGATGCCACATAAAACACTTGGAACACTCTAGGTGGTGAGGGTTCCGGAGTTTTTCGGCAGTTGGTGATATAGCATAGATGTATATAGCATCAAGATGACGTGAATGATGTAATCATCTATACAAGCTGAACTCACTCTTATCTCTTATCTCTTGTGTCTTTGTAGAAGGTCTGTCCGGTTCCAGACCGACTGCCATCATTGGTCCGTGTCTTTGTGTCTTTGTGTGTGTCTAGATAACCGACCCCTCTGATTCGCGGTTCGAGGTGCCAATCAGCGTCCCCAACGCCACAGAGAGGGCGGCTAACCCCGCCTACACGGTGGAGCTGTCTAAAGACCCCTTCGGCCTCATCGTGAAGAGGACCTCCACTGGAACTGTGCTGTACGCATCAGTCACACACTAAACCACCTGTTACCTGGCAACCAATCAATCAATCAATCAATCAGTCAATCACTCACTGTTTGGAATGTGGTATTTCTGCACATGTTTGAGTTGTGTGAATTCACTTGACACTTGATTCACATTGTTATATTGTGTCATTAGAACTGTGTTTCTACATGGTGAGATTAACCCTCTCCTGTGTGTGTGTGTGTGTGTGTGTGTGTGTGTGTGTGTGTGTCTGTCTGTCTGTCTGTCTGTCTGTCTGTCTGTCTGTCTCTCTGTCTGTCTGTCTGTCTGTCTGTCTCTCTCTCTCTCTCTCTCTGTCTGTCTGTCTGTCTGTCTCTCTCTCTCTGTCTCTCTCTCTCTCTCTCTCTCTCTCTCTCTCTCTCTCTCTCTCTCTCTCTCTCTCTCTCTCTCTCTCTCTCTCTCTCTCTCTCTCTCTCGGTCTGTCTGTCTGTGTGTATATATGTCTGTGTCCCCTCTGCCCCCCCCCCCCAGCATCAACACGACAGTCGCCCCCCTGTTCTATGCCGACCAGTTCCTGCAGCTGTCGACCTCCCTGGCCAGCCGCTTCCTGTACGGCCTGGGAGAGCACCGCTCCTCCTTCCTGCACGACCTCCAGTGGAGCACGCTCACCATGTGGGCCAGGGACGTACCGCCCATGGTAAGGCTAGCGCTGAGGCTAACCGCTAACATGCTAACACCGTGGCTTCTGTACCGCCCATGGTAAGGCTAGCGCTGAGGCTAACATGCCAACACCGTGGCTAACCGTAGCTAACCGCTAACATGTTAACACCGTGGCTAACCGTAGCTAACCGCTAACATGTTAACACCGTGGCTACTGTCCCGCCCTGGCTCTCTGAAACGCTACATGCTTGTAGACTAGAGCTCAGAGCAGCTGAGAGGAAATGGAGAAAAACTGGCCTTTCTGATGACCTTAACCTCTATCACTCTCTCCTTGCCAACTACGCCTCCTCGGCATCAGCTGCTAAAGCATCCTACTATCATTCCAAAATACATTCTTCTGCCTCTAATCCTAGAAAACTGTTCTCCACTTTCTCTTCACTCCTTAATCCACCTCCTCCCCCTCCTCCTTCCTCCCTGTCCGCCGATGACTTTATCACCTACTTTGAAAAAAAGGTGGACGACATCAGCAGCACCTTTTCCCCCCCACCTCTCCCTCCTCCCACTAACAATGCTAACACCCCTTCCAAACTCTCTCCTCGACACTCGGTCTCTGGATTGTCATCTTTTTCCCCCCTCTCCCCCGATGAGATTCTCACACTTATCACATCAAAGCGGGCAACCACATGCCCTCTTGATCCCATCCCCTCCCCCCTTCTCCAATCCATTTCCGCCGACATCCTTCCTTACCTTACCACCCTAATCAACTCCTTCCCTTCCAAAACCCTTGAACGCGCGGCATCTAAACAACTGACTGACTATCTCCGGAAGATGGATCACTTAGACCCCCACCAATCCGGCTTCAAGGCTGGGCATTCCACTGAGACTGCGCTCCTTGCTGTCACGGAAGCCCTCCACTCTGCCCAAGCTTCCTCCCTCTCCTCTGTTCTCATTCTCCTTGACCTGTCTGCTGCCTTCGACACAGTCAATCACCAGATCCTTCTCTCCATCCTCTCAGACCTGGGCATCTCTGGCACCGCACACTCCTGGTTTTCTTCCTACCTGGCGGGCCGCTCCTACCAGGTGACCTGGAGAGAATCGCTGTCTTCTCCACGAACCCTTTCCACTGGAGTACCCCAGGGTTCTGTCCTAGGGCCCCTACTTTTCTCCCTCTACACCAAGTCTCTTGGCTCGGTAATCTCTTCACATGGGCTCTCCTACCACAGCTACACAGACGACACTCAACTCTTCCTGTCCTTCCCCCCGTCTGATGTACACGTGGCAACCCGTATCTCAGCATGTCTCGCTGACATTTCAACTTGGATGGCTGACCACCATCTCAAGCTCAATCTTAACAAGACCGAGCTCCTCTTCATCCCCGGGAAAGCCTGCCCTCTCCAAGACTTCTCCATCACAGTGGAGAACTCTACTGTAACCCCCTCCCTGACAGCCAAGAACCTTGGAGTGATCCTGGATAACCGACTATCCTGTGCGGAGAACATTGCAGCAACGGCTCGCTCCTGCAGATTCTTCCTCTACATCAGAAGGATACGACCATTCCTTACCAGAGAGGCAGCGCAACTCTTGACCCAGGCACTGGTCATCTCCCGCCTGAATTACTGCAATGTACTCCTGGCTGGGCTCCCCGCTTCAGCCATTAGACCTCTGCAGCTCATCCAGAATGCTGCTGCCCGGCTGGTATTCAACCTCCCCAAATACTCGCATGTCACCCCTCTCCTTCGCACCCTGCACTGGCTCCCGATAGCAGCTCGCATCAGATTCAAGACCCTGGTGCTTGCATACCAGGCAGCTAAAGGGACAGCCCCTGCCTACCTGAAGGAAATGGTAACCCCCCAAACCCCTGCCCGCTCACTCCGCTCCTCCACCTCGGCTGGCCGACTGGCCCCACCTCCTCTACACAGCAGTCGGGCTGCCCGATCACGTCTCTTCACAACACTGGCTCCCCGCTGGTGGAATGAGCTCCCCACGGCCGTCAGAACGGCTGAGTCACTACCCATCTTCCGTCGTAGACTGAAGACCCATCTCTTCAGGTTACATCTTAACTGCTCCTCCTGAGACATCTTCTGACCCTCACCACTACGTCTCCTAAAGACACCCGCTTTCCCCTCTACTGTGTCCCTAAGAACTTCTATTGCCCCCCTTAGTACTGTTAACGTACTGTTTCTCAGTTTCTCCATAAAAAAAAAAAAAAAAAAGTTTTAGTAGAAGGCGATAGGGAGAAGGTTTTTTCTTCTATCAGTGGCCCCGGGCCCGAGCTAGATTACTCTTCCTGCAACGAATGGTGGACTGCTGATTCACATGCTTAGTATTCAAATGTATTGATTGTAAGTCGCTTTGGAATAAGGCGTCTGCTAAATGCCAAAAATGTAAATGTAAATGTAAATGGTAAGGCTAGCGCTGAGGCTAACCGCTAACATGTTAACACCGTGGCTACTGTCCCGCCCATGGTAAGGCTAGCGCTGAGGCTAACTGCTAACACGCTAACACCGTGGCTACTGTCCCGCCCATGGTAAGGCTAACCGCTAACATGCTAACAACCTCACCATGTGGGCCAGGGACGTACCGACCCATGGTAAGGTTAGCGCTGAGGTTAACAGCTAACCCGCTCACTATCACGTTGGTTAGCTTAGCTTATGCTATCTGCTTAGCTAGTTTTGTTGTTGTTGTTGTTGTTGTTGTTTGTGACGTGAGCTGCTGTAACACTACCTACCTACCTACCTACCTACCTACCTACCTACCTACCTGCCTGCCTGC
Source organism: Nansenia antarctica (assembly GCF_963989245.1). Classification (NCBI taxonomy): domain Eukaryota; kingdom Metazoa; phylum Chordata; class Actinopteri; order Argentiniformes; family Microstomatidae; genus Nansenia; species Nansenia antarctica. The sequence continues at coordinate 3,399,328 of NC_137675.1, read as the reverse complement.
CTACCTGCCTGCCTGCCTACCTACCTGCCTGCCTACCTACCTGCCTGCCTACCTACCTACCTACCTACCTACCTACCTGCCTGCCTGCCTGCCATGCTCATCAGTTCACCTCAAACCACTACAGACTATTAGACCGACACACCCGAGGTCTCAGGAATGCAAATGCTAACGCTAACAGGTTTCACCCTGTAGGGCAGAGAGAGAAACCGGACCATTGTGTGCTCATTGTGATGTCATGCTCAT
>NC_137675.1:3376585-3391585 GCF_963989245.1 Nansenia antarctica | reverse complement strand
TCCCCCTGTCTCTCTCTACCTCAGGCATGCTGACCTTTAACCTCCTGGGCATCCCCCTGGTGGGAGCGGACATCTGTGGGTTCGGGGACCAGCCTGAGGAGGAGATGTGCGTCCGCTGGACCCAGCTAGGAGCCTTCTACCCCTTCACACGCAACCACAACACCATAGGCATGAAGGTAGGACCCAGCTAGGAGCCTTCTATCCCTTCACACGCAACCACAACACCATAGGCATGAAGGTAGGACCGCAACACGTCCGCGGCACAACCACAACATGACCACAACACCATAGGCATGAAGGTAGGACCGCAACACGTCCGCGGCACAACCACAACATGACCACAACACCATAGGCATGAAGGTAGGACCGCAACACGTCCGCGGCACAACCACAACATGACCACAACACCATAGGCATGAAGGTAGGACCGCAACACGTCCGCGGCACAACCACAACATGACCACAACACCATAGGCATGAAGGTAGGACCGCAACACGTCCGCGGCACAACCACAACATGACCACAACACCATAGGCATGAAGGTAGGACCGCAACATGACCACAACAAGACCAAAACATGACCACAGCACCACCACAACACCACCACAACACCACCACCACACGACAACACTACCACAATACTACCCCAACACTACCCCAACACTACCACAACACTACCACAACTCGACCACAACACTACCCCAACACTACCCCAACACTACCACAACACTACCACAACACCACCACAACACTACCACAACACTACCACAACACTACCCCAACACCACCACAACACTACCACAACACAACCACAACACTACCACAACACTACCACAACACTACCACAACACTACCACAACACAACCACAACACAACCACAACACAACCACAACACTACCACAACACCACCACAACAACACCACCACAACACTACCACAACACCACCACAACACTACCACAACACTACCACAACACTACCACAACAACACCACCACAACACTACCACAACACTACCACAACACTACCCCAACACTACCCCAACACTACCACAACACAACCACAACACTACCACAACACTACCACAACACTACCACAACACTACCACAACACTACCACAACACCACCACAACACTACCACAACACTACCCCAACACCACCACAACACCACCACAACACTACCACAACACAACCACAACACTACCACAACACTACCACAACACAACCACAACACTACCACAACACTACCACAACACTACCACAACACTACCACAACACTACCACAACACTACCACAACACTACCCCAACACAACCACAACAACACCACCACAACACAACCACAACACTACCACAACACTACCACAACACTACCACAACACTACCACAACACTACCCCAACACAACCACAACAACACCACCACAACACAACCACAACACTACCACAACGCTACCACAACACTACCACAACACTACCACAACACTACCACAACAACACCACCACAACACTACCACAACACTACCACAACACTACCACAACACTACCACAACACTACCACAACACTACCACAACACTACCACAACACTACCCCAACACAACCACAACAACACCACCACAACACTACCACAACACAACCACAACACTACCACAACACAACCACAACACTACCACAACACTACCACAACACAACCACAACACAACCACAACACTACCACAACACAACCACAACACAACCACAACACAACCACAACACCACCACAACACAACCACAACACTACCACAACACTACCACAACACTACCACAACACTACCACAACACTACCCCAACACAACCACAACAACACCACCACAACACTACCACAACACAACCACAACACTACCACAACACTACCACAACACTACCACAACACAACCACAACACTACCACAACACAACCACAACACTACCACAACACTACCACAACACAACCACAACACTACCACAACACTACCACAACACAACCACAACACTACCACAACACAACCACAACACTACCACAACACTACCACAACACAACCACAACACTACCACAACACTACCACAACACAACCACAACACTACCACAACACTACCACAACACAACCACAACACTACCACAACACAACCACAACACAACCACAACACTACCACAACACTACCACAACACTACCACAACACCACCACAACACAACCACAACACTACCCCAACACTACCCCAACACTACCACAACACAACCACAACACAACCACAACACTACCACAACACTACCACAACCCCCCCCAGTAACACCTGTGTTCTCCTGCCCCAGCCCCAGGACCCCGGGGCCTTCAGCCCTTTAGCTCGGCTGGCTATGAAGCAGGCTCTGCTGCTGCGCTACTCCCTGTTCCCGCTGCTCTACACGCTGTTCCACCACGCACACGCCGCAGGACACACCGTGGCACGGCCCCTGCTGTTTGAGTGAGTACACACACACACACACACACACACACACATGTACATGAACGCACACACACACACACACACACACACATACACATGTACATGAACACACACACACACACATACACATGTACATGAACACACACACACACACACACACACACACATGTACATGAACACACACACACACACACATGTACATGAACACACACACACACACATGTATGCACACACACACATACATGTATACATGTAAGCACACACACACACACATGTACATGTACACAGACACTGTACATGTACACACACACACACACATGTATGTACACACACACATACATGTATACATGTAAACACACACACACATGTACATGAACACACACACATGTCCATGTACACACACACACACACGCACGCACACACATATTAAACACACACACACGTCACATATCACATATTACATACCCACTCACACACACGCATACCCACATACATGTACACACACGCACAAACACTTTTACACATGCATACATTTCAGTATTCATACTTTACACACACACACACACACACACACACACATACACCCACATACATGTACACACACGCACAAACACTTTTCACATGCACACATTTCAATAGTCACATCTTACACATAATATATGCAAAGAGAGCACACACACACACACACACACACACACACACACACACTAGCCTAGCCTCTATTCTAACCATGTGTCCGTCCGTCCTCCCAGGTTCCCCCAGGACGTGAGGACGTACGGCGTGGACAGACAGTTCCTGTGGGGGAGGAGTCTGCTGGTGACGCCGGTGCTGAACCCCGGGGTGGACGAGGTGCTGGGCTACTTCCCCCAGGGCCTCTGGTACGACTTCTACACGGTGAGGCCCGCACGCACACACCCTAGAACCACTACCAGGGCCTCTGGTACAACTTCTACACGGTGAGGCCCGCACACACACACTCACCCTAGAACCACTACCAGGGCCTCTGGTACGACTTCTACACGGTGAGGCCCACACACACACACACCCTAGAACCACTACCAGGGCCTCTGGTACGACTTCTACACGGTGAGGCCCGCACGCACACACCCTAGAACCACTACCAGGGCCTCTGGTACGACTTCTACACGGTGAGGCCCACACACACACACACCCTAGAACCACTACCAGGGCCTCTGGTACGACTTCTACACGGTGAGGCCCGCACGCACACACCCTAGAACCACTACCAGGGCCTCTGGTACGACTTCTACACGGTGAGGCCCGCACACACACACCCTAGAACAGGGGTCGGCAATTAGGTTTGGCCTCGGGCCCAATTTTTTTTTAGCCACTAGATGGCGGGCCAGAACATAATCAAAGGCTAATTTAAGTAATTGATTGTTTAAAAAATGTGACACGTTCTAATACTTTGACTTTTCTTTCGAAAAATGTACACATCGCTAGTCAACTAACACAGCTTGTTTTGTGAGCCTGCTAACAATGTAAAGTAGTGTTCTAGTTAACTAGGTAGTAGTCCAATCCATTACGTTGCAGTATTAGGCTTGACTAGCGAGTTTGTGTTGTGATTCTCAACAACGTTGAAACGTAGTTTCACCCTTTTCCATAGTTTTGAATAATAAATGTGTGGACTGACGATGTATCGCAGCCTAACTTATTCTAATAATTATTTAACATAGTTTTATTCAGATAATTATTCCCCCCTCCTCCCAGACAAGGTCACATTATTATTGGATTGGTTGTTTGCGTGTCGGGTGAAGTTAGCTAAACATTTAACCTGCTAGCAAGAGAAACATAATGTCACTCTCCAAAGGTCTAAAGAGGAAAGTTGACGGTGGAAACAGGGAATTTAAAGAGGAATGGACAGCGAACTATGCGTTCATCCTACCTGGTTTCATCAATGCAAAGCCGTTGTGAGACTCACATTTTCCGTGCTCACAATGTTCCCTTTCTATACATGCGAGTCGTCCTTTTCGTCAATGAATGTGATAAAGACGCACGAGAGGAATCGATTGATGCATAAAAAATAAAAATAAAAACTGCCTGCGGATGGCGGTATACCCTTCAAATAACAAACAATCTCTGCATGTCTCGCGGACATCTCAACATGGATCCATGTCGTTATCATAATGGTCTTATTAATTAGTAATCACTGAGTATGAAAGCATAGTGGGACTGTCAAATTAGTCCAGAAATCTCCTCAGTAAAGTTTGGTGTCAATCCAGGAGGAACTCCAGACAGCTCTGAACCCCTTACAGGAGTTCGTTGCATCGTAGAAAGAAGGTTGCGGCGGTGCATAAACTATAGAGTTGCGATAGTTGAAACTCTCTCTAATTAATTTGAAATACAGTGTCCGTTAATTATTTGTATTAGTTCGCCTGCCATGCAGCTAAATAAGTTTTTTAAAAAGCTTGTTGGCAGGACATCAAGGGCACAGGTGGATGGTTTAAGACGTGACATGATTTTATCTAGGGTCTTGTAATCAATGGTGTTAAATTGTGACATGGTTGTTATGTCCGCCCTATTTGGGGTTGTTAATGGGGACATGTTTTTCATGCCTGACACAGAAGACCTAATGCCTTGTCTAATGGTTTCTATTTTATTGTTAAAAAAGGATGCAAGCTCATTGCATTTACTAGTTGAGTGAAATTCCTGAGCAATGGGTGTTGGGGGATTTGTTAGTCTGTCAACAGTTCTGAAAAGGATGCGGGCATTATTGATGTTATTGTTTATGATCTTAGAGAAAAATGATTGCCTGGCGCTTCTTATTTCTAGGTTATAGTTTTGAAGATTCTGTTTATAGATATCATAGTGGACTTGAAGGTTTGTTTTTCTCCATCTGCGCTCTGCTTTACGACATTCTCTTTTTTGGGTCTTTACGGATGGGGCAGTTCTCCAGGGAGCTTTTTGCTTACCAGAGATGCATTTGGATCTAATGGGTGCAATATCATCAATGGTTTTTGTGATTTTTAAGTTGAAATCGTGTAGAAGGTCATTTACTGAGGTTGGAATAGAAGTTTAGGGGGGGGGGGCTAGGGAAAAGGCCTGTGTGAACAGTGCACTGGTCTTTTCATTGATATATCGTTTGGAAATAGTTTTAGACATAGTTTGAATAACAGGAAAGATAGATACGTCAAAGAATATGCAACAGTGGTCAGACAGGGCAATGTCAGTTACAACAACATTTGAAATATCTAGGCATTTGGTGATGATAAGGTCCAGAGTGTGACCTCGATTATGAGTAGGGAGGTTCACATGTTGTTGAAGTTCAAAAACATCTAACAGAACAGAGAGTTCTTTGGCTTTGTTGTCCTCTGAGTTATCTACATGAATATTGAAATAACCAGCAATGATCAGACCATTAAATTCAGTAGTAATGATGGAGAGAAGCTCTGTAAGTTCATTAAAGAAGCTAGTAGAGTATTGGGGTGGTCTGTATAAAATTATAAAAAGAATGGTGCTGACTCAATAAGAATTGCTGTCTTGTTATCTTTATCTAACCAGGTCTCAGTGATAAATGAGAAATCTAGTTTATAGGAGCTAATCAAGTCGTTGATTAAGAGAGACTTATTAGCTAAGGATCTGGCATTGAAAAGTGCTAGCTTGAGTGGTTTTGTGTTTGGTCTCTGTGTGGGCTGTGTGTGGCAGGGTACAGAAATTAAATTTGAGGGGTGTATAAAGCATTCAGACTTGCAATTAACTGTTCTGCTACTGATATGAACAGGGATAGCAAGAGTTGAGAGTCCCAGCTTTATATCAGGAATGTCAATGGTATCAACTCTATGGAAGCAGGGACTGTTAGAGCATCAACTGATTATGGGTGTCATCCGGGGGATGGGGATGGGTGTTGTAGATAGCATCCTGTAGACACACACAGACACACACAGACACACAACACACACACACACACACACACACACACACACACACACACACACACACACTGGGTGTGTTCTGGTAACAGACACAACCAGACTACAGCCTTGTTCTGCTAACAGACACAGCCAGACTACAGTCTTGTTCTGCTAACAGACACACCCAGACTACAGCCTTGTTCTGCTAACAGACACAGCCAGACTACAGCCTTGTTCTGCTAACAGACAGGCCCAGACTACAGCCTTGTTCTGCTAACAGACAGGCCCAGTCTACAGCCTTGTTCTGCTAACAGACACACCCAGACTACAGCCTTGTTCTGGTAACAGACAGGCCCAGACTACAGCCTTGTTCTGCTAACAGACAGGCCCAGTCTACAGCCTTGTTCTGCTAACAGACACACCCAGACTACAGCCTTGTTCTGCTAACAGACAGGCCCAGACTACAGCCTTGTTCTGGTAACAGACAGGCCCAGACTACAGCCTTGTTCTGCTAACAGACACACCCAGACTACAGCCTTGTTCTGCTAACAGACAGGCCCAGACTACAGCCTTGTTCTGGTAACAGACAGGCCCAGACTACAGCCTTGTTCTGGTAACAGACACACCCAGACTACAGCCTTGTTCTGCTAACAGACACACCCAGACTACAGCCTTGTTCTGGTAACAGACAGGCCCAGTCTACAGCCTTGTTCTGGTAACAGACAGGCCCAGTCTACAGCCTTGTTCTGCTAACAGACAGGCCCAGACTACAGCCGTGTTCTGCTAACAGACACACCCAGACTACAGCCTTGTTCTGGTAACAGACACACCCAGACTACAGCCTTGTTCTGCTAACAGACAGGCCCAGACTACAGCCTTGTTCTGCTAACAGACACACCCAGACTACAGCCTTGTTCTGCTAACAGACAGGCCCAGACTACAGCCTTGTTCTGGTAACAGACAGGCCCAGACTACAGCCTTGTTCTGCTAACAGACAGGCCCAGACTACAGCCTTGTTCTGCTAACAGACACACCCAGACTACAGCCTTGTTCTGCTAACAGACAGGCCCAGACTACAGCCTTGTTCTGCTAACAGACAGGCCCAGACTACAGCCTTGTTCTGCTAACAGACACACCCAGACTACAGCCTTGTTCTGGTAACAGACAGGCCCAGACTACAGCCTTGTTCTGCTAACAGACACACCCAGACTACAGCCTTGTTCTGCTAACAGACACACCCAGACTACAGCCTTGTTCTGCTAACAGACACACCCAGACTACAGCCTTGTTCTGGTAACAGACAGGCCCAGACTACAGCCTTGTTCTGCTAACAGACAAGCCCAGACTACAGCCTTGTTCTGCTAACAGACAGGCCCAGACTACAGCCTTGTTCTGGTAACAGACACACCCAGACTACAGCCTTGTTCTGCTAACAGACAGGCCCAGACTACAGCCTTGTTCTGCTAACAGACAGGCCCAGACTACAGCCTTGTTCTGCTAACAGACACACCCAGACTACAGCCTTGTTCTGCTAACAGACAGGCCCAGTCTACAGCCTTGTTCTGGGGTTACTCTTCTTCTTCGGCGTATGGGTAGTTGTTTTCCTCTCCACTCCACCAGGCTCGGGGCCGAGGGGCTACCCTTTTACCACCCCGAGACCTGGTTGAGGGCTATATTTCTGGACACCCCTCCAGAAGCCACGTCATCTACGGGGTTACTCTGCTGCAATGCCTGTGGTGTTTAAAATGGTGGTCAATGTTCTAGAGATCACAGACTAATGGTTAAATGTCTCTCTGTCTGTCTGTCTGTCTCTCTGTCTATCTGTCTGTCTGTCTGTCTGTTTCTGTACCTGTCTGTCTGTCTCTCTCTCTCTCTACTTGTCTGTCTGTCTGTTTCTCTGTCTGTCTGTCTGTCTCTCTCTGCCTGTCTGCCTGTCTGTCTGTCTGTCTGTCTGTCTATCTCTCTGTCTATCTGTCTGTCTATCTGTCTGTCTCTTTCTCTCTCTCTGCCTGTCTGCCTGTCTGTCTGTCTATCTCTCTGTCTATCTGTCTGTCTGTCTATCTGTCTGTCTGTCTCTCTCTCTCTGCCTGTCTGCCTGTCTGTCTGTCTCTCTCTTTCTCTCTGTCTGTCTGTCTGTCTGTCTGTCTCAGGGTGATTCTATCCGTAGTAAAGGGGAGGAGCTGAGACTTCAGGCTCCGTTGGACAAGATCAACCTGCACCTGAGAGAGGGAGCAGTGACCCCTACCCAGGTAAACACAAGACATACAGGTCACATCTATGACATACAGGTCACATCTATGACATACAGGTCACATCTATGACATACAGGTCACATCTATGACATACAGGTCACATATATGACATACAGGTCACATCTATGACATACAGGTCACATCTATGACATACAGGTCACATCTATGACATACAGGTCACATCTATGACATACAGGTCACATCTATGACATACAGGTCACATATATGACATACAGGTCACATCTATGACATACAGGTCACATCTATGACATACAGGTCACATCTATGACATACAGGTCACATCTATGACATACAGGTCACATCTATGACATACAGGTCACATCTATGACATACAGGTCACATCTATGACATACAGGTCACATCTATGACATACAGGTCACATCTATGACATCTAGGTCACATATATGACATACAGGTCACATCTATGACATCTAGGTCACATATATGACATACAGGTCACATCTATGACATACAGGTCACATATATGACATCTAGGTCACATATATGACATCTAGGTCACATCTATGACATACAGGTCACATCTATGACATACAGGTCACATCTATGACATACAGGTCACATCTATGACATACAGGTCACATCTATGACATACAGGTCACATCTATGACATCTAGGTCACATATATGACATACAGGTCACATCTATGACATCTAGGTCACATATATGACATACAGGTCACATCTATGACATCTAGGTCACATATATGACATACAGGTCACATCTATGACATACAGGTCACATCTATGACATACAGGTCACATATATGACATCTAGGTCACATCTATGACATCTAGGTCAGATATATGACATACAGGTCACATATATGACATCTAGGTCACATCTATGACATACAGGTCACATATATGACATCTAGGTCACATATATGACATACAGGTCACATATATGACATACAGGTCACATCTATGACATCTAGGTCACATATATGACATCTAGGTCACATATATGACATACAGGTCACATATATGACATCTAGGTCACATATATGACATCAAGGTCACATATATGACATCTAGGTTACATATATGACATACAGGTCACATCTATGACATGCAGGTCACATATATGACATCTAGGTCACATCTATGACATCTAGGTCACATCTATGACATCTAGGTCACATATATGACATCTAGGTCACATCTATGACATACAGGTCACATCTATGACATCTAGGTCACATATATGACATACAGGTCACATCTATGACATCTAGGTCACATCTATGACATACAGGTCACATCTATGACATACAGGTCACATCTATGACATACAGGTCACATCTATGACATACAGGTCACATATATGACATCTAGGTCACATCTATGACATCTAGGTCACATATATGACATACAGGTCACATATATGACATCTAGGTCACATCTATGACATACAGGTCACATATATGACATCTAGGTCACATATATGACATACAGGTCACATATATGACATACAGGTCACATCTATGACATCTAGGTCACATATATGACATCTAGGTCACATATATGACATCTAGGTCACATATGGCGCTTTTCCACTACGATGCAGACCTGGTGCCGACCTGGTGCTGACCTAGGTCTGCCCGCTTCGGTTCCCTTTTCCATTCGTCGGTCCGGGTCGCTTCAGTCCTAGGTCCCAGGTACCACATCCGAGCAGGGACCTGGGACCTGGGACCCGGGACGCACGCAGTGACGTGTGACGCTGCACACCGTTGATTGGTCAATGGACAATCGTCATCCCATGTCCCATCCCATATTATTTCTTCACAACCGCCATCTTGAAAATACCACATTCACTAGGAAAATGTCACTACATTTTCTGTAATAGCTTATTAATAAAGATTCGGAAAATTATGCTGACCATCGTATTATCTTAGTTTAATGTCATTTCAATGAATCATATAACTTTTATTTACAACAAGCACAACACAAAAATCGCTATTATGCACCGTGTTTGTCCGTGAATAACACCGGCTGTGGAGGTGGTAAAAAAAACACAATACTCCTTTGCTAACTTCACCATCTGTCTACGGTCATTTTGAGCCCTTAACCACCGCGCTGACACCCCGAGAAGTTATGCTTTTAACCGTAAACTCGATGAACCGGGAGTTCGCCAGCAGCCGTCCAGCCATTTTCACCATTCACTCATGAGTCAAATGCCGGTTTTAACAGGGAATTCGCTCCGCGCTGTGTCCACGGTGATAGGAGTGGATGATCGACTCCATTCCAAAACTTTTGAATTCCCTGGCTTCTCCTCTTTCCGGACACGTTTGAATTGTTATCCTAACCCCCGGTAAACCGAAGTTATTAACCCGCAAACGGCACCGTGTTTGTCTGTGAATAACACCGGCTGTGTCATGAGTCAAATTCCGGTAGATTCGCGTCTTGTCTGCGTTTCCCGATGATGATACTACAGTTCATAAAGCAGACAAGTGAAGGCAGTGGTTTTAAGGGTTCAAAAAACATGACTTTATTATGTGTACATAGCTTCCTCTCTCTCTTTCTCTTTCTCTCCCAAAAAATCACTGCTGTGTACACCCGGAAGCTTTTTGCCAGGCTGCGTGTGACGCGTAACTCCGCCTACTATCGACGACTCCTCCTACTAGTCCGGTTCGGTTTGTGTAATGGAAACAGAACAGATCAAAAGTGACCCGACCTGACCCGACCCGACCCGACCTGACCCGACCCGGGCCGGTCAATGGAAAAGCGGCTATATATGACATACAGGTCACATATATGACATCTAGGTCACATATATGACATCAAGGTCACATATATGACATCTAGGTTACATATATGACATACAGGTCACATCTATGACATGCAGGTCACATATATGACATCTAGGTCACATCTATGACATCTAGGTCACATCTATGACATCTAGGTCACATATATGACATCTAGGTCACATCTATGACATACAGGTCACATCTATGACATCTAGGTCACATATATGACATACAGGTCACATCTATGACATCTAGGTCACATCTATGACATACAGGTCACATCTATGACATACAGGTCACATCTATGACATACAGGTCACATCTATGACATACAGGTCACATATATGACATACAGGTCACATCTATGACATACAGGTCACATATATGACATACAGGTCACATATATGACATACAGGTCACATATATGACATCTAGGTTACATATATGACATACAGGTCACATATATGACATCTATATGTGTGTGCGTGTGTGTGTGGGTGGGTGTGTGTGTATATAACTCTTTGTGTGTGTGTGTGTGTGTGTATGTGTGTGTATAACTTTGTGTGTGTGTGCGCGTGTGTGTGTTTCTCTCTCTGTCTGCGTGTGTGTGTCTCTCTCTGTGTGTGTGTGTGTGTGTGTGTGTGTGTCTCTCTCTGTGTGTGGGTGTGTGTGTGTGTCTCTCTCTGTCTGCGTGTGTGTGTGTCTCTCTGTGTGCATGTGTGTGTCTCTCTCTCTGTGTGTGTGTGTGTGTGTGTCTCTCTCTCTGTGTGTGTGTGTGTGTGTGTGTGTCTCTGTGTGTGTGTGTCTCTCTCTGTCTGCGTGTGTGTGTCTCTCTGTGTGTGTGTGTGTGTGTCTCTCTGTGTGCGTGTGTGTGTCTCTCTGTGTGTGTGTGTGTCTCTCTCTCTCTGCGTGTGTGTGTGTGTCTCTCTGCGTGTGTGTGTGTCTCTCTCTCTGCGTGTGTGTGTCTCTCTCTCTCTGCGTGTGTGTGTGTGTCTCTCTCTCTGCGTGTGTGTGTGTCTCTCTCTCTGTGTGTGTGTGTGTCTCTCTCTCTCTGCGTGTGTGTGTGTGTCTCTCTCTCTCTGCGTGTGTGTGTGTGTCTCTCTCTCTGCGTGTGTGTGTGTGTCTCTCTCTCTCTCTGCGTGTGTTTGTGTGTCTCTCTCTCTCTGCGTGTGTGTGTGTCTCTCTCTCTTTGCGTGTGTGTGTGTCTCTCTCTCTCTCTGCGTGTGTGTGTGTCTCTCTCTCTCTGCGTGTGTGTGTGTGTGTGTGTGTGTCTCTCTCTCTCTGCGTGTGTGTGTGTCTCTCTCTCTGCGTGTGTGTGTGTCTCTCTCTCTCTCTGCGTGTGTGTGTGTGTGTCTCTCTCTCTGCGTGTGTGTGTGTGTGTGTGTGTCCCAGAGGCCCAACACCACCCTGTGGGTGAGCAGTGGGCAGCCCCTCCACCTGGTCTCCTCCCTGTCTGAGGCCGGCTACGCCCAGGGGGACCTGTTCTGGGACGACGGGGAGAGTCTGGACACCTACGAGACCCAGCAGTACGCCCACATCGTCTTCACTGTAGCCCAGGTACACCACACAGTCTTCACTGTAGCCCAGGCACACCACACAGTCTTCACTGTAGCCCAGGCACACCACACAGTCTTCACTGTAGCCCAGGTACACCACACAGTCTTCACTGTAGCCCAGGTACACCACACAGTCTTCACTGTGGCCCAGGTACACCACACAGTCTTCACTGTAGCCCAGGTACACCACACAGTCTTCACTGTAGCCCAGGTACACCACACAGTCTTCACTGTAGCCCAGGTACACCACACAGTCTTCACTGTAGCCCAGGTACACCACACAGTCTTCACTGTAGCCCAGGTACACCACACAGTCTTCACTGTGGCCCAGGTACACCACACAGTCTTCACTGTGGCCCAGGCACACCACACAGTCTTCACTGTGGCCCAGGTACACCACACAGTCTTCACTGTAGCCCAGGTACACCACACAGCCCAGGTACGGTCCAACCGCAACACAACCATGAACCATTATGGTTCAGCCAGTACAGGAAGACAAAATGGCCACCTCGCTAGCAGACCCTCCAGTATGCTCATGTACTCTTCACTGTGCTGAACCCTGTGGTCGAGGTACGGTCAAACCACATGCAAGTCATGACCGCTGTGTCTCTCACACACACATTCACACAGACACACACACACACACACACACACACACACACACACACACACACACACACAGACACACAGACAGACACACACACACACACACACACACACACACAGACACACACAGACACACACACACACACACACAGACACACACAGACACACACAGACACACACACACACACACACACACACACACAGACACACACAGACACACACACACACACACACACACACAGACACACACACACAGACACACACACACACACACACAGACACACACTCACACCAGCCTTGCGTTCTGTGTTCTAGAACACGATGACGTCGGAGGTGCTTCAGAACCACGTGGAGGCGTCCTACATCACTGTGGAAACGGCGTCCTTCTACGGCGTGAAGGCGGAGCCTACGAGTGTGACGGTCAACTCCCTGGAGGCGGCCTTCACCTACAGAGCCAATCAGGTACGGGCAGGGTCCATCACAGCCAATCAGGGAGAGCCAGGGTCCATCACAGCCAATCAGAGAGACCCAGGGTCCATCACAGCCAATCAGGGAGAGCCAGGGTCCATCACAGCCAATCAGGGAGAGCCAGGGTCCATCACAGCCAATCAGGGAGAGCCAGGGTCCATCACAGCCAATCAGGGAGAGCCAGGGTCCATCACAGCCAATCAGAGAGACCCAGGGTCCATCACAGCCAATCAGAGAGAGCCAGGGTCCATCACAGCCAATCAGAGAGACCCAGGGTCCATCACAGCCAATCAGAGAGAGCCAGGGTCCATCACAGCCAATCAGAGAGAGCCAGGGTACATCACAGCCAATCAGGGAGAGCCAGGGTCCATCACAGCCAATCAGAGAGAGCCAGGGTCCATCACAGCCAATCAGAGAGAGCCAGGGTCCATCACAGCCAATCAGGGAGAGCCAGGGTCCATCACAGCCAATCAGGTAGGGCCAGTTAAAAACACAAATCTTCATTAAAAATTACATTAAAAAAAAAGATCAGTGTGGGCAGATATAGCTCATAGATGATATCGGTATTTGTGGCAAAAAACGGTATTGGGTTATCCCTAGTTTAAACTACAAATGCTCTCTCTCTCTCCCTCTCTCCCTCCCTGCCTCCCTCCCTCCCTCCCTCCCTCCCTCTCACTCCAGGTGTTGACAGTAACAGACCTAGGTCTCAACCTCAGCCAGAACTTCACCATCAGCTGGGAGTAACCAGGACGGTGTTCTCTCTCCCTCCCTCTCCCTCCCTCCCTCCCTCTCTCCCCCTCCTTCTCCCTCTCCCTCCCTCCCTCCAGGACGGTGTTCTCCCTCCCTCTCTCCCTCCCTCCCTCCCTCTCTCCTCCCTCTCTCCCTCCAGGACGGTGTTCTCCCACCCTCCCTCCCTCTCCCTCCCTCTCTCCCCCTCCCTCTCCCTCTCCCTCCCTCCCTCCAGGACGGTGTTCTCCCTCCCTCTCTCCCTCCCTCCCTC
>NC_137675.1:3367144-3369644 GCF_963989245.1 Nansenia antarctica | reverse complement strand
AACTAGTAGACGTATATACAGTATATGAACCCTAACACAAGAAGAAGAAGGAAGGAGAAGGGAGAGAGAGAGGGCACGTCAGCAGGGAATGGGCCAGGATAGCAGTGTAGACCGCGGCGCTAGACCACTGGACCACCACTACACGACCCCAGACCACTGGACCACCACTACACGACCCCAGACCACTGGACCACCACTACACGACCCCAGACCACTGGACCACCACTACACGACCCCAGACCACTGGACCACCACTACACGACCCCAGACCACTGGACCACCACTACACGACCCCAGACCACTGGACCACCACTACACGACCCCAGACCACTGGACCACCACTACACGACCCCAGACCACTGGACCACCACTACACGACCCCAGACCACTGGACCACCACTACACGACCCCAGACCACTGGACCACCACTACACGACCCCAGACCACTGGACCACCACTACAAGACCCCAGACCACTGGACCACCACTACACGACACCAGACCACTGGACCACCACTACACGACCCCAGACCACTGGACCACCTCTACACAACACCAGACCACTGGACCACCTCTACACAACACCAGACCACTGGACCACCACTACACGACCCCAGACCACTGGACCACCACTACACGACCCCAGACCACTGGACCACCACTACACGACCCCAGACCACTGGACCACCTCTACACGACCCCAGACCACTGGACCACCACTACACGACCCCAGACCACTGGACCACCACTACACGACCCCAGACCACTGGACCACCACTACACGACCCCAGACCACTGGACCACCACTACACGACCCCAGACCACTGGACCACCACTACACGACCCCAGACCACTGGACCACCACTACACGACCCCAGACCACTGGACCACCACTACACGACCCCAGACCACTGGACCACCACTACACGACCCCAGACCACTGGACCACCACTACAAGACCCCAGACCACTGGACCACCACTACACGACACCAGACCACTGGACCACCACTACACGACCCCAGACCACTGGACCACCTCTACACAACACCAGACCACTGGACCACCTCTACACAACACCAGACCACTGGACCACCACTACACGACCCCAGACCACTGGACCACCACTACACGACCCCAGACCACTGGACCACCTCTACACGACCCCAGACCACTGGACCACCACTACACGACCCCAGACCACTGGACCACCTCTACACGACCCCAGACCACTGGACCACCACTACACGACCCCAGACCACTGGACCACCACTACACGACCCCAGACCACTGGACCACCACTACACGACCCCAGACCACTGGACCACCTCTACACGACCCCAGACCACTGGACCACCACTACACGACCCCAGACCACTGGACCACCACTACACGACCCCAGACCACTGGACCACCACTACACGACCCCAGACCACTGGACCACCACTACACGACCCCAGACCACTGGACCACCACTACACGACCCCAGACCACTGGACCACCACTACACGACCCCAGACCACTGGACCACCACTACACGACCCCAGACCACTGGACCACCACTACACGACCCCAGACCACTGGACCACCACTACACGACCCCAGACCACTGGACCACCACTACACGACCCCAGACCACTGGACCACCACTACACGACCCCAGACCACTGGACCACCACTACACGACCCCAGACCACTGGACCACCACTACACGACCCCAGACCACTGGACCACCTCTACACGACCCCAGACCACTGGACCACCACTACACGACCCCAGACCACTGGACCACCTCTACACGACCCCAGACCACTGGACCACCACTACACGACCCCAGACCACTGGACCACCACTACACGACCCCAGACCACTGGACCACCACTACACGACACCAGACCACACCACTTGCACTTCTGGTTAGACGCTAAACTGCATTTTGTCGTCCGGTACTTGTAAAGCCACTTACAAAACCATCAACAATCTGACCCCCTCCTACCTTACTGAACTCGTCCCCCTCCACACCCCCTCCCCCCGTTGCCTCAGGTCTGACGACCAAACCACCCTCAAGACCACCAGGACCAAGCTCCGGAGACTGGGGTGATGGGGCCTTTTCAGCCGCAGCCCCGTCCCTCTGGAACGCCCTCCCCAACCACACCAGACAGGCCAACACCCTGCCAACATTTAAACAGGCCCTCAAAACCCACCTCTTCAAGCTCGCCTTCACCAGTTAACCCTCTCCCCCTCCCCTTCCCATGTGTCCCCAGCACCACTTAATTAGGCCCCTACACTTTCTTTTCTTTTTGTTTCTTATTATTATCACTACTTGATCTTTTCAGTTTGTAAAGCGTCTTTGAGTGTCTAGAAAAGCGCTATATAAGTCTAATGTATTATTATTATTTGACAACAAAGGTGAGTGTAATGTAATCTTTTTTTAAAGTTATTTTTTTGGGGGGGGGCAGTCCCACTCATATTTTTAATTTTTATTGATAGAAACAGTGGAGAA
>NC_137675.1:3339644-3354644 GCF_963989245.1 Nansenia antarctica | reverse complement strand
CCACCAGCCTCTACCTCCTGAGACACAGCCTCTACCTCCACCAGCCTCTACCTCCTGAGACACAGCCTCTACCTCCACCAGCCTCTACCTCCTGAGACACAGCCTCTACCTCCTGAGCCATAGCCTCTACCTCCTGAGACACAGCCTCTACCTCCACCAGCCTCTACCTCCTGAGACACAGCCTCTACCTCCTGAGACACAGCCTCTACCTCCTGAGACACAGCCTCTACCTCCACCAGCCTCTACCTCCTGAGACACAGCCTCTACCTCCACCAGCCTCTACCTCCTGAAACACAGCCTCTACCTCCACCAGCCTCTACCTCCTGAGACACAGCCTCTACCTCCACCAGCCTCTACCTCCTGAGACACAGCCTCTACCTCCACCAGCCTCTACCTCCTGAGACACAGCCTCTACCTCCACCAGCCTCTACCTCCTGAGACACAGCCTCTACCTCCTGAGCCATAGCCTCTACCTCCTGAGACACAGCCTCTACCTCCTGAGACACAGCCTCTACCTCCACCAGCCTCTACCTCTTGAGACACAGCCTCTACCTCCACCAGCCTCTACCTCCTGAGACACAGCCTCTACCTCCTGAGCCATAGCCTCTACCTCCTGAGACACAGCCTCTACCTCCTGAGACACAGCCTCTACCTCCACCAGCCTCTACCTCCTGAGACACAGCCTCTACCTCCACCAGCCTCTCCCTCCCGAGCCACAGCCGCCCCCAGGAGAAAGATGGGCTACTTAACCTGAGCTTTACTGTGGTGGACATCTTAAGCTGTGTTGTTGTCTTTGTTTCCAAGTCTCAGTGTCCGTCAGTCTGTTAGCCAGACAACTCCCGTGTTGACACAAACATGTGTGTTTCAGGACTTAAGTGTTGGCTAAGAGGTGGAGTCAAGTAGAAACATATTCTGGCCCAGGCTACCATTTACTACTGTGTGTGTGTGTGTGTGTGTGTGTGTGTGTGTGTGTGTGTGTGCCCCTGTGTGTGTGTGCCTGTGTCTATGCGTGTGTGTGTGTGTGTGTGTGTGTGTGTGTGTGTGTGTGTCTGTGTGTCTGTGTGTGTGTGTGTGTGTGTGTACATTTCAAACCATGTTTTCTTGTTGTCCTAAACCGACTGGTCTGGCACTCAGACTGACTCAAAACAAACTTTATTTAAAAAACGACAACACACAAAAATGGCAACACAGTTAACCCCTAACCCTCCAGGGGCGCAGAAGATGGCCGAGTTGATATTCCATTCATTGTATGGCTGGTGTGTGTGTGTGTGTGTGTTGTGACCAGGTGTGTGGTGTGTGTTGTGACCAGGTGTGTGGTGTGTGTTTTGACCAGGTGTATGGTGTGTGTTGTGACCAGGTGTATGGTGTGACCAGGTGTGTGTGTTGTGACCAGGTGTATGGTGTGTGTTCTGACCAGGTGTATGGTGTGACCAGGTGTGTGTTCTGACCAGGTGTATGGTGTGTGTTCTGACCAGGTGTATGGTGTGACCAGGTGTGTGTGTGTTCAGGTGTATGGTGTGTGTTGTGACCAGGTGTGTGTGTGTGTGTGTTCAGGTGTATGGTGTGTGTTCTGACCAGGTGTATGGTGTGACCAGGTGTGTGTGTTGTGACCAGGTGTGTGGTGTGTGTTCTGACCAGGTGTATGGTGTGTGTTCTGACCAGGTGTATGGTGTGTGTTCTGACCAGGTGTATGGTGTGTGTTCTGACCAGGTGTATGGTGTGTGTTCTGACCAGGTGTATGGTGTGTGTTCTGACCAGGTGTATGATGTGTGTTCTGACCAGGTGTATGGTGTGTGTTCTGACCAGGTGTACGGTGTGTGTTCTGACCAGGTGTATGGTGTGTGTTCTGACCAGGTGTGTGGTGTGTGTTGTGACCAGGTGTGTGGTGTGTGTTGTGACCAGGTGTGTGGTGTGTGTTGTTCCCAGGCGTTCAGGGTTTGGGTGTCCAGGTGTCCAGGGTTAGGGGTTTGGGTGACCAGGTGTCCAGGGTTAGGGGTTTGGGTGACCAGGTGTTCAGGTGTCCAGGGTTAGGGGTTTGGGTGACCAGGTGTTCAGGTGTCCAGGGTTAGGGGTTTGGGTGACCAGGTGTCCAGGGTTAGGGGTTTGGGTGACCAGGTGTTCAGGTGTCCAGGGTTAGGGGTTTGGGTGACCAGGTGTCCAGGGTTAGGGGTTTGGGTGACCAGGTGTCCAGTGTTAGGGGTTTGGGTGTCCAGGGTTAGGGGTTTGGGTGACCAGGTGTTCAGGATTAGGGGTTTGGGTGACCAGGTGTTCAGGTGTCCAGGGTTAGGGGTTTGGGTGACCAGGTGTCCAGGGTTAGGGGTTTGGGTGACCAGGTGTCCAGGGTTAGGGGTTTGGGTGACCAGGTGTCCAGGGTTAGGGGTTTGGGTGCCCAGGTGTCCAGTGTTAGGGGTTTGGGTGACCAGGTGTCCAGGGTTAGGGGTTTGGGTGTCCAGGTGTTCAGGGTTAGGGGTTTGGGTGACCAGGTGTCCAGGGTTAGGGGTTTGGGTGCCCAGGTGTCCAGGGTTAGGGGTTTGGGTGTCCAGGGTTAGGGGTTTGGGTGACCAGGTGTTCAGGATTAGGGGTTTGGGTGACCAGGTGTTCAGGTGTCCAGGGTTAGGTGTTTGGGTGACCAGGTGTCCAGGGTTAGGGGTTTGGGTGCCCAGGTGTCCAGTGTTAGGGGTTTGGGTGACCAGGTGTCCAGGGTTAGGGGTTTGGGTGACCAGGTGTCCAGGGTTAGGGGTTTGGGTGCCCAGGTGTCCAGTGTTAGGGGTTTGGGTGTCCAGGGTTAGGGGTTTGGGTGACCAGGTGTCCAGTGTTAGTCAAAGTCAAAAGTCACTTTATTGTCCCATCACTGGGAGATGTGTATTGGGCTTGCACCCCACAGCAGCCAACAAAGAGCAACAGACAATACAGAATGTTAACACACAAACAGAAGGCAGCCCTGATTAAAACAAGAGTGGAAATAAAACGATAAGCAAGATATGTTCACATTCATCTGGTGCAGTTTAAAAGTTTAACAGAAACGGGAATAAAATAATTTTTAAATCTATTTAGTCTAGCGCGGGGGACTCTGAACCTCCTCCCAGAGGGCAGCAGTTCATACTCTGCATGTAGGACATGGGAGGGATTCATGAGAATTCTATTAGCCTGTCTGAGAGTAGCTTGTTCAAAAATAGACTGCAGGGATGAGTGGTCTTTCACCCCTATGATCTTCCATGCAGTCTGTATCAGTCGGACCAGTTTGGACCTTAGTTGTACAGATAGGTTACCAAACCAGGATGTAATGCCGTATCTGATGAGACTCTCTAAGACAGACTGGTAGAAGAGTAGCATACATTTTTGGTCAACACCATGAACTCTAAGACGGCGTAGGAAGTGTAGTCGTTGTTGTAATCTGCTACAAAGGCTGTCTACATGAGTGCTCCAGGTGAGTGAGTTGTCAATGAAAACCCCAAGATACAGGCCTGTGGTCCCCAACACCTCTGGGGTCGAACACCATCTCAGCGCGAGGCAGTTAACATCACACCATTTAACAAACCTCTGGATTTCAGAATAATAGTCAATTAGGTCACTGTCCTTTTCAATTAAAGCAAGGATGGCAGTGTCATCCGAGAATTTTATGATGCGATTGCTAGGGTAGGTGCTTCTGCACTCGTTTGTGTATAAAGTAAAGAGCACAGGGGAACTGACTATACCCTGTGGAGCACCAGTGCTTATGGTTCTGGGTTCCGAAAGAGTGCCATTAACACTGACCCGCTGTGTGCGGTTAGTTAAAAAGGAGTGATACCATTTTATAATGAGGGGGGGGACATTAAGCCCATTTAACTTCTCAATTAAAAGGTGCGGCTGTATCGTGTTAAAAGCAGAACTGAAATCAACAAATAGGAGTCGGACATAGGAGGTAGGGTCCTCTAAGTGCTTAGATATGAAGTGCACCATGGCTGAGGTTGCATCATCTGTACCTGTATTACATCTATAAGCAAACTGAAAAGGGTCCAGAGAGCAACTGACTGCATTTTTCACTTTACATATAATGAATTTTTCAAAACATTTCATTACAACAGAAGTCAAAGCGACTGGTCGCAGGTCATTATTTTCCTTGCCGCTAGCCTTCTTAGGAACAGGAATAATGATAGCGTCTTTCCAGATGGACGGAACAGTGTGAGAGTCCAGAGACTTCTGGAAGATAGGACACCAGCCAGCTCCTCACTGCAGGACTTTAGCATGAGCCCAGAGATGCCATCCGGTCCAGAGGACTTCCTAGGGCGGGTGTTAGAGAACAGTCTCTGTACCTCGCGCTGCTCAATGGTGATACTTGCTTCCAACTCAGGCAGCGCCTGAAGAGCCACTGTTTGCTCCATCGAGAAGTCGGCAGTCTCAAACCTGGCATAAAAATGGTTAAGTTCATTGGCTTTTTCACCCTTGTTTAGGACACTAAGGCACCTTTTAGCTGGGGCCATGTTAGTCATATATTTCATGGAGTCCCATAGTTTTTTTTGTGTTCATAGAAGAGCAGTGGGATTCAAATGTCTCTTTCTGTTTCCTCTTGGCCCCCCTTAATTTGTGATTCAGTTCTTTTTGGATGTTCCTCATGGCCAAAAGATCCTTATTCCTGAATGCAATTCTCTTCTGAACTATGCACTTTTTGATTTCCTTCGTGATATGGGATTTGTTGTTAGGGTACACAGTTATAGATTTCAGGGGTAACACGTTATCTCTGCAAAACTTTATATAATCTGTAATGGTGTCAGTAGCCTCTTCAAGGTCCAGACCGTGAAAGAGGTCCCAGTCGGTACAGGAAAAGCAGCCTTTTAGGGTTTCAATGCCATCATCATTCCAGACATGAACTGTTTTAACTTGGGGTTTGCTACTTTTAAGCAGAGATTTATACGTGGGAATTAGCTGGACAACATTGTGGTCGGAGTTACCTAACGGGGGTTTAGCCCTGGCCGTGTAGGCGTCCTTAACATTGCCATAACATTTATCAAGGATTCGTTCACCTCGCGTGTTACACTTAGGGGTTTGGGTGTCCAGGGTTAGGGGTTTGGGTGTCCAGGGTTAGGGGTTTGGGTGACCAGGTGTCCAGGGTTAGGGGTTTGGGTGACCAGGTGTTCAGGGTTAGGGGTTTGGGTGACCAGGTGTCCAGGGTTAGGGGTTTGGGTTCCCAGGTGTCCAGGGTTAGGGGTTTGGGTGACCAGGTGTCCAGGGTTAGGGGTTTGGGTGACCAGGTGTCCAGGGTTAGGGGTTTGGGTGCCCAGGTGTCCGGGGTTAGGGGTTTGGGTGTCCAGGGTTAGGGGTTTGGGTGACCAGGTGTCCAGGGTTAAGGGTTTGGGTGCCCAGGTGTCCAGGGTTAGGGGTTTGGGTGACCAGGTGTTCAGGGTTAGGGGTTTGGGTGACCAGGTGTTCAGGGTGTGTGGTTGATGTGTCTAGGCGTTCCGAGTGGCGGAGGAGGAGCTGGGCATCCCTGCCCTGCTGGAGGCTGAGGACATGGTGGCCATGAAGGTCCCCGACCGCCTCAGCATCCTCACCTACGTCTCCCAGTACTACAACTACTTCCACGGACGCTCGCCCAGTGAGTGGACACACACACACACACACACACACACACACACAGGCTCTTTCTCATACACATCCTCTTTCTCACACACATACATACAGACTCTTTCTCTCTCTCTCACACACACACACACAGACTCTTTCTCACACACACACACACACACACACACACACTCTCTTTCTCTCTCTCTCTCTCTCTCTCTCTCACACACACACACTCTCTTTCTCTCTCTCTCTCTCTCTCTCTCTCTCTCTCTCACACACAAACACACTTTCTCTCTCACACACATCCAGATATGTTAATCGTGCGTGTGTGTGTGTGTGTGTGTGTGTGTGTGTGTGTGTGCGTGCGTGCGCGTGTGTCGTGTGTGTCGTGTGTGTCTGTGTGTGTGTAGTCGGGGGCATGGCCCACGTGGGCACGGCGGCGGGGGTGAAGCGCCCAGCAGAGCCGTCCGGAGGAGAGGGGCCTTCTGGGAAGAAGAACCAGCCGGTCAGAGAAGAGGGGCATTCTGGGAAGAAGAACCAGCCGGTCACGGCCAAGCTGTTCCCCCCCTCGCGGCCCGCCACGGAGAACCGGCCTCCCCCCTCCCTCACCCTCAGACCCTCCCCCAGGGCCTCCCCCACACCCCCCAGGGCTGCAGCACAGGTACACCTCCCTAGGAGTAGGAGAGATGACTGGGGAGGGAGGGAGGGAGGGGGAGGGAGGGAGGGAGGGAGAGCTACTATTGATAGATGCAGACACATGAAGGATGGATGGGTAGATAGGTAGGTGGATAGGTAGGTAGATAGATACTATGGATGGATAGGTAGGTAGATAGGTAGATGGATAGGTAGGTGGATAGGTAGGTAGATAGATACTATGGATGGATAGGTAGGTAGATAGGTAGATGGATAGGTAGGTGGATAGGTAGGTAGATAGATACTATGGATGGATAGGTAGGTAGATAGGTAGATGGATAGATCAATAGATAGATGGATAGATCAGTAGATGGGTAGATAGATGGGTGGGTAGATAGGTAGGTAGATAGATAGATATGTAGATACTATAGATCCTGAGGGGAAATGTAGGTGTTACAGCAGCTCAGACCACAAACAACAATAACAAAATAAAGTGACAGTTGAATAATAGGCTAAAATAGAAAAATACACAATAAATTAAAGATAGACCTAATGGACAACGTATACTTGTACATGAATGATGAGTATCTCTCTCTCTACTTCTCTCTCTCTGCCTCTCTCTCTCTGCCTCTCTCTCTCTACCTCTCTCTCTGACTCTCTCTACCTCTGCCTCTCTCTCTCTGTCTCTGCCTCTCTCTCTCTCTCTCTCTCTCTCTGCCTCTCTCTCTCTCTCTCTCTCTCTCTCTCTCTCTCTCTCTCTCTCTCTCTCTCTCTCTCTCTCTCTCTCTCCCCCCCCCTCAGAAGGAGGTATTGGTGGAGCGTTCCAACAGGCAGGGCACGCTCAGCAGCAAGTGTGTCGTGTGTGAGAAGCACGTCCATCTGGTCCAGCGCCATCTAGTGGACGGGAGGTTGTACCACAGGAACTGCGCCAAGTAAGACAAAGATGTTTTATCACTAGAACAGCCGTGCCTTTTTTACCTACTAAAAGAGCCTCTTTACAATGCTCAAGCTGCTACTTACACACAACGACCACTAGTTGGCCGACTTGTAAATTAGCCTGCTTCCTACACAGAAAAACTGCAAAACAGCTTTATACTAGCTTATCCTGATGTGATTTTGAAAATGTAAGGATACTGGGGTGGTAGAACGCACATATCTAGGAAAAGTCATGAAAGGAGGGTCCTGAAATTTGATCGAGTGCAAAGATATAACATTTTTCTTTCCTGAGCTAGAATACTCTTCCTGCTACGACTGGTGGATTGATGATTCACTTGCTTAGTCAATGCATTAATTGTAAAATTAACTGTATTGATTGTAAGTCGCTTTGGAATAAGGCGTCTGCTAAATGCCAAAAATGTAAATGTAAATGAAAAATGTTTCTATAGATCATGTTATGAATACACCTACATGGAAAATGCACCATAGCTCTATATTATAGTATAATATATAATATATTCTATTCTATATATAGAATATAATTTATATTATATTCTAAATATAAGCACAACGTGCTATGCAAATAAAAGTTATTATTATTAAAAGATAATAATAATAATAATAATAATAATAATAATAAATGCATCATAGTTGAATATTCAGTATAGGCTACTGATGTCGAGCATGCCAGATGTTTTAACAAAGCCAAGATGGGCTACTTAACCTGAGCTGTGGTGGACATCTTAACCTGAGCTGTGGTGGACATCTTAACCTGAGCTTTACTGTGGTGGACATCTTAACCTGAGCTGTGGTGGACATCTTAACCTGAGCTGTGGTGGACATCTTAACCTGAGCTTTACTGTGGTGGACATCTTAACCTGAGCTGTGGTGGACATCTTAACCTGAGCTGTGGTGAACATCTTAACCTGAGCTGTGGTGAACATCTTAACCTGAGCTGTGGTGAACATCTTAACCTGAGCTGTGGTGAACATCTTAACCTGAGCTGTGGTGAACATCTTAACCTGAGCTGTGGTGAACATCTTAACCTGAGCTGTACTGTGGTGAACATCTTAACCTGAGCTGTGGTGAACATCTTAACCTGAGCTGTGGTGAACATCTTAACCTGAGCTGTACTGTGGTGGACATCTTAACCTGAGCTTTACTGTGGTGAACATCTTAACCTGAGCTGTGGTGGACATCTTAACCTGAGCTGTACTGTGGTGGACATCTTAACCTGAGCTTTACTGTGGTGAACATCTTAACCTGAGCTGTGGTGAACATCTTAACCTGAGCTGTGGTGGACATCTTAACCTGAGCTGTACTGTGGTGGACATCTTAACCTGAGCTTTACTGTGGTGAACATCTTAACCTGAGCTGTGGTGAACATCTTAACCTGAGCTGTGGTGGACATCTTAACCTGAGCTGTACTGTGGTGGACATCTTAACCTGAGCTGTGGTGAACATCTTAACCTGAGCTTTACTGTGGTGAACATCTTAACCTGAGCTGTGGTGGACATCTTAACCTGAGCTGTACTGTGGTGGACATCTTAACCTGAGCTTTACTGTGGTGAACATCTTAACCTGAGCTGTGGTGGACATCTTAACCTGAGCTGTACTGTGGTGGACATCTTAACCTGAGCTTTACTGTGGTGAACATCTTAACCTGAGCTGTGGTGAACATCTTAACCTGAGCTGTGGTGGACATCTTAACCTGAGCTGTACTGTGGTGGACATCTTAACCTGAGCTTTACTGTGGTGAACATCTTAACCTGAGCTGTGGTGAACATCTTAACCTGAGCTGTGGTGAACATCTTAACCTGAGCTGTGGTGAACATCTTAACCTGAGCTGTGGTGGACATCTTAACCTGAGCTGTGGTGAACATCTTAACCTGAGCTGTGGTGGACATCTTAACCTGAGCTTTACTGTGGTGGACATCTTAACCTGAGCTGTGGTGAACATCTTAACCTGAGCTGTGGTGAACATCTTAACCTGAGCTGTGGTGAACATCTTAACCTGAGCTTTACTGTGGTGAACATCTTAACCTGAGCTGTACTGTGGTGAACATCTTAACCTGAGCTGTGGTGGACATCTTAACCTGAGCTGTGGTGAACATCTTAACCTGAGCTGTGGTGAACATCTTAACCTGAGCTGTGGTGAACATCTTAACCTGAGCTGTGGTGAACATCTTAACCTGAGCTGTGGTGGACATCTTAACCTGAGCTGTGGTGAACATCTTAACCTGAGCTGTGGTGGACATCTTAACCTGAGCTGTGGTGAACATCTTAACCTGAGCTGTGGTGAACATCTTAACCTGAGCTGTGGTGGACATCTTAACCTGAGCTGTGGTGAACATCTTAACCTGAGCTGTGGTGAACATCTTAACCTGAGCTGTGGTGAACATCTTAACCTGAGCTGTGGTGGACATCTTAACCTGAGCTGTGGTGAACATCTTAACCTGAGCTGTGGTGGACATCTTAACCTGAGCTGTGGTGAACATCTTAACCTGAGCTGTGGTGAACATCTTAACCTGAGCTGTGGTGAACATCTTAACCTGAGCTGTGGTGAACATCTTAACCTGAGCTGTGGTGAACATCTTAACCTGAGCTGTGGTGAACATCTTAACCTGAGCTGTGGTGGACATCTTAACCTGAGCTGTGGTGAACATCTTAACCTGAGCTGTGGTGAACATCTTAACCTGAGCTGTGGTGAACATCTTAACCTGAGCTGTGGTGGACATCTTAACCTGAGCTGTGGTGAACATCTTAACCTGAGCTGTGGTGAACATCTTAACCTGAGCTGTGGTGAACATCTTAACCTGAGCTGTGGTGAACATCTTAACCTGAGCTGTGGTGAACATCTTAACCTGAGCTGTGGTGGACATCTTAACCTGAGCTGTGGTGAACATCTTAACCTGAGCTGTGGTGAACATCTTAACCTGAGCTGTGGTGGACATCTTAACCTGAGCTGTGGTGGACATCTTAACCTGAGCTGTGGTGGACATCTTAACCTGAGCTGTGGTGAACATCTTAACCTGAGCTTTACTGTGGTGGACATCTTAACCTGAGCTGTGGTGGACATCTTAACCTGAGCTGTTGTCTTTGTTTCCAAGTCTCTCTGCCAGTCAGTCTGTCTGTTTGTTAGTCAGACAACTCCTTTGTTAACAAAGCAAACATGTGTGTTTCAGGACTTAAGAGTTGGCTAAGAGGTGGAGTCAAGTAGAAACATATTCTGGCCCAGGCCACCCTTTACTACTATCTGTTGCTGTCCAGCGTGTGTGTGTGTGTGTGTGTGTGTTTGTCTCTGTGTGTGTGTGTTTGTCTCTGTGTGTGTGTGTGTGTGTGTGTGTGTGCGTGTGTGTGTGTGTGTGTGTGTGTGCTCCTCAGTTGACTCAAGCAGAAACGTTGGTCTGGCAACGCAATGCTTGTGTGATGTGGTTTGAATGATTATCTATGAATTCTTCACTATTTTATAAATAGCCCTAGGTAGAAAATGCGCACACATACATTTCATGCGTTACTTATCCTGCTGTAAAATAGACCTTTAGAAAAACTACGTTTAGTAATTGTGCTGTATAATAGTTGTTTAATAATCATATAATAGTTGTTTTAATAGTTGTGTTGTATAATAGTTGTTTAATAATCGTGTAATAGTTGTGGTGTTTAATAGTTATTTAAACAGTTGTTATAATAGTTGTTTGTAACAGTTGTGTCTCCAGTAGTGAGTGTAACAGTTGTGTCTCCAGTAGTGAGTGTAACAGTTGTGTCTCCAGTAGTGAGTGTAACAGTTGTGTCTCCAATAGTTGTTTGTAACAGTTGTGTCTCCAGTAGTGAGTGTAACAGTTGTGTCTCCAGTAGTGAGTGTAACAGTTGTGTCTCCAGTAGTGAGTGTAACAGTTGTGTCTCCAGTAGTGAGCGTAACAGTTGTGTCTCCAGTAGTGAGTGTAACAGTTGTGTCTCCAGTAGTGAGTGTAACAGTTGTGTCTCCAGTAGTGAGTGTAACAGTTGTGTCTCCAGTAGTGAGTGTAACAGTTGTGTCTCCAGTAGTGAGCGTAACAGTTGTGTCTCCAGTAGTGAGTGTAACAGTTGTGTCTCCAGTAGTGAGTGTAACAGTTGTGTCTCCAGTAGTGAGTGTAACAGTTGTGTCTCCAGTAGTGAGTGTAACAGTTGTGTCTCCAGTAGTGAGTGTAACAGTTGTGTCTCCAGTAGTGAGTGTAACAGTTGTGTCTCCAGGTGTGGTGAGTGTAAGGTCATGTTCTCACATGAAAGTCTGAATCATGACCCGGTGCAAGTGGATGAGATTGCAACATTGTTGCATAACTTATTTCTCTGATTTGCGTTCTCGGCAGCCCTTTATGTAAACGAAGTAACATACGCAATCGAAGCAACAGACGTGGTAGTTGATTGGTCCGAAAAAAAAAATGTGCCTGTTCGTCCCGCTCTCATCCAGATCAACACGCATGCGCTGTTGTTTTCCTATGGCCAGCCTCGATGCGTCGTTTCTAACCGGAGCGAAACACCCTTTTCAAGTGGAGCATCCGTCGGTTGTTTGCTCCGGGAGCGACTTCTAATGCGCGTTCTCACAGCTCCTAAAGACGCAGAGCAAAGTGTATTTGATCCTAAACTCTGATTCCAAGTGAAGCAAATGTTCTAGTGAGAACACACTCAGAGGCAGAGAGAGGTAGAGAGAGGTAGAGAGAGGCAGAGAGAGGCAGAGAGAGGCAGAGAGAGGCAGAGAGAGGCAGAGAGAGGCAGAGAGAGGCAGAGAGAGGCAGAGAGAGGCAGAGAGAGAGAGAGAGGCAGAGAGGCAGAGAGAGGCAGAGAGAGAGAGAGAGAGAGAGAGAGAGAGAGAGAGAGAGAGAGAGAGAGAGAGAGAGAGAGAGAGAGAGAGAGAGAGAGAGAGAGAGAGAGAGAGAGAGAGAGAGAGAGAGAGAGAGAGAGAGAGAGAGAGAGAGAGAGAGATGAGAGAGAGAGAGAGAGAGATGAGAGAGAGAGAGAGAGAGAGAGAGAGAGAGAGAGAGAACACCCTAATAGTTGTTTGTGGATGTGTTCCCCAGGTGCAGTGAGTGCTCCCAGCACCCTCCTCTCTGGTAACTGTACGGCCGGCCCTGAGCCCGGCTCCTTCATGTGCACCTCCCACCTCCAGGGGGCTCCACCCCCACAGGGGGCCAAGCACACCCACACCCCCCTCAGGGACCTCGCGACGAACAACACCCCTGCTCCCAAACACACACCCCCTGTCAGATCCCCCCAAAATCATCACCCCCCACCCCCTCCTCCAAAGTAGGCCCCAGCTGGCTAACCTCCAAGACAGAGAGACCCTCTATCACCTCCACCACCACCCCCACCCCCATCCCCTCCTCCCCCACCCCCAACAAAGTAGGCCCTAGCTGGGTAACCTCCAAGACAGAGAGACCCTCTACCACCACCACCACCACCACCACCACCACCCATCCCCTCCTCCCCCACCCCCAACAAAGTAGGCCCTAGCTGGCGAACTTCCAAGACTTCCACCACCGCCTCCAACACCACCAACTCCCCTACGGCCGCCTCTTCCAGGCCACCGCGGTGCCCTCCTCCCTGGGTACCGCGAGTCGCGTGGTGGCCTCCCCCGAGCCGCCGCCCCCCACCAGCAGACCCACGGCGGCTCCCCGGAGCTCCGGGGCCAAGAACCAGCAGGCCCGCTCCCGGTTCTTCCAGTCCGGCCCGGACACGACCAGCGCCACCACCACCTCCACCTCCGACAGACAGGAGAACCAGGCCCAGACCAAGACCCAAGGACAGAACAGTAACCTGCCCGCAAACAGAGGGCCGAACGCGGGGACGCAGCAGGGCCCCGGTAGTGGGGGTGGGTCAGGCGGTCAATGTGGTGGTCAGTGTCGGCGGTTTGAGTGTGGGGGGGGGTTGGAGGTAAGGTCGGGGGGGGTACGTTAGGGGGTTCCAGTGTGGGTACGGGTAAGGTCGGCGGGGGGTACGTCGGGGGGGGTTGGAGAGCCGGTGAAAAGCAGGGTGCAGTTTCGGGTGAATGAAGGAGGGCCGGAGGGGGGGGGGCGCCGCCAAGGCTCAGGCGGTGGCCCTCATCTCTAAGAGGCTGGCGGAGGAGGAGAACAGCAACAACAACAACAAACAACACAACAGCAGCAGACCCTCCACCACCACCACCAACAACAACAACAACAAACCTTCCACCACCACCACCACCGCTAGCAGCAGCTCCCCCTGGCTCTCTGTAGCACTGAAGAAGACCGACCACACTGAGAAGTGAGGAGACGTGTACACACACACACACACACACACACACACACACACACACACACTCTCTCTCTCGCTCTGTCTCTCGCTCTGTCTCTCTCTCTGTCTCTCTCTCTCTCTCTCTGCCTCTCCCCCCCCTCTCTTTCTCTCTCTCTCTCTCTCTCTCTCCCTCTCTCTCTCTCACACTCAGGACATGGTACATTCCTTGCTTTTAAAATTATGATTATTATTATAACTATTATAAATTGTATAAAAACAGTGCTCACACAGCTGAGTCATTGTCATAGAGCAAGCCTGACCTCTGCTGGTAGAAGAGGGGTATTATTGGAGGAAGTCCATACATAACTGGCAGATATGCAGTTATCTTGTCTGGTTGTCTTTTTGTGGTAAGCTACAACTCTTTCTCCTTATTTTACCCCCCCCCCCCCCCCCCCCTCTCTCTCTCTTCTCCCCCCTCCCTCTGCCCCCCCTCCCACCCTCTCTCTCTTCTCCCCCCTCCCTCTGCCCCCCTCCCACCCTCTCTCTCTTCTCCCCCCTCCCTCTGCCCCCCTCCCACCCTCTCTCTCTTCTCCCCCTCCCTCTGCCCCCCCTCCCACCCTCTCTCTCTTTCTCCCCCCTCCCTCTGCCCCCCTCCCACCCTCTCTCTCTTCTCCCCCCTCCCTCTGCCCCCCCTCCCACCCTCTCTCTCTTCTCCCCCCTCCCTCTGCCCCCCTCCCACCCTCTCTCTCTTCTCCCCCCTCCCTCTGCCCCCCTCCCACCCTCTCTCTCTTCTCCCCCCTCCCTCTGCCCCCCTCCCACCCTCTCTCTCTTCTCCCCCCTCCCTCTGCCCCCCTCCCACCCTCTCTCTCTTCTCCCCCCTCCCTCTGCCCCCCTCCCACCCTCTCTCTCTTCGCCCCCCTCCCTCTGCCCCCCTCCCACCCTCTCTCTCTTCTCCCCCCTCCCTCTGCCCCCCTCCCACCCTCCTCTCTCTTCTCCCCCCTCCCTCTGCCCCGCCCCCCTCTCCTCCTCCTCTCTCAGACCCGCTCCAGTCGACACTCCCAAGAAAGAAGAGGAGGCCATAAAAGTCCGAAAGAAGTTGAAAGCCGATCCCTCGCTCCTTGCCGACCTCACCCCTCACCCCCACCCCCACCCCCACACCTTCCCCAGCCAGCAGGAGTGGACTATGGAACAGGACCCCAGACAAGAGCCCTGCCAAATCTGCCAGCCCCACATCACCAAACTCTACAGGTGAACACCGTCTCCAGGTCTCTCAACTCGGACGGCCGTCCTTGCGTGGCACATTTTTGCTCCAGCCCAGCTCTAACTTGCGTGTCTTACTTCGGACTCGCTATCTCTGTAGTTTGTCTGTTTGGGGAGGGTCATGGCTGTGTTTGGTGTGTCCTCTTGTATGACTGTTTTGGAGAGGGTCATGAGTGTGTTTGTCTGTTTTGGGGAGGGTCATGGCTGTGTTTGTTGTGTCCTCTTGTTTGCCTGTTTTGGGGGCGGTCATGACTGATGTTATAAAACAGTTTGTCTATTTTGGGAAGGTCATGGCTGTGTTTGGTGTGTCCTCTTGTATGACTGTTTTGGAGAGGGTCATGAGTGTGTTTGGCTGTTTTGGGGGGGGTCATGAGTGTGTTTGGCTGTTTTGGGGGGGGGTCA
>NC_137675.1:3319644-3322144 GCF_963989245.1 Nansenia antarctica | reverse complement strand
AGTGGTGTCTAAGATAAAGTGCAGGTGCTGGTGATCATGTCCTAATCATCGTTTCTGCTTGAGCGAATTGATTCGTTTAATGGAGAATGGGACAAATGATAATTTTAAGAGTTTATAATTACATCTTGGCATGCGAAGCCTTCTACCTAGGGGGAGAACTTCGTATTCTGTGGAGAGCGGATGTTGGGGGTCTGCGATGATCTTATTACCGTAGCCATGTCCAGGACAGCTTTTTCATATAGTTTATTTATGCGGGGTACACACATAAGGATTTTCAGGGCGATTTTGGCCCGATTTTCGGATGTCTGAAAACGACAGAAAACGACAGAAAACGCCCGATTATCAGATGGATCTTAACATTTTCCTATAACAAAATCCTGTGGTGTGAGGTGTGTTAAGAGTCAATCAATTGTCAATTGACTCTCCCAACAACCTGCTCGGAAAATGGGCGTGGCCGGCAATCGTAAATGTGAAATGTGTTCAATAATTACGACCAGAAATCATAGGGTTGCCAGATTGTTTGGTGGAATTAGCGGTTTTAGACTGTGGTTAGGGTGGAAAATGTCATTTCCATCTGGCAACCCTGCTCGCGAGTCCAACTATAACGTAGCCAATCAAGAAGCGAGCTGGACAGGATTCTGTCATAGGAAAATGTTAAGAGCCATCTGATAACCGGGCGTTTTCTGTTGTTTTCAGCCATCCGAAAATCGCTGAAATCGCAGAAAATCCTTATGTGTGTACCCCGCTTTAGGATCACAGTCTCTTTCACCTACAATTTTCATGGCTGTTTTGTGAATGCTGACTAGTCTGTTTTTTTGTTGTTGCCAAACCACAATTATTCCATATCTGATTACACTTTCAACAATGGACTGATAGAAAATTCTCATGATCTGCTTTCTCACCCCATAAAGTCTGAGTCGCCTCAGGTGATAAAGCCTCTGCTGTAGTTTGTTACATAAGCTGTCTAAGTGTGTATTCCAGCAGAGATGGTTGTCTAATTGAATACCTAAGTACTTATAAGAGGGCACCTGGATGATTGTTTGGTCTTTAACGACCACAGGTTCATGGTCAGTTACCTGCCTTGGGTCTAACACAACCTCTAAAAATAGTTTTGGTGAGGTTTAAGATGAGATGGTTGCTGTCGCACCATTTAGTGAATATGTTAATCTCATCATGGAGCACCGAGGGGTCTGTATCTTAATCAAGGAGACTTAGAATTGCAGTGTCGTCAGCATATTTTATAATTGCTTGGGTGGTTACTTTTACAGTCGTTGGTGTATACTGAGAAAAGATATGGGGACAGAACGCAACCTTGGGGGACACCTGTACTGCAGTGTTTAGTCACTGACAGTGTTCCATTGACTTTCACTTGCTGTTCTCTTTCTAACATGAAGGAATGGATCCATTTGATTAAAGTACTATTGACACCCATGTCTTTGAGTGTATACGGGCTTCCGGTGTGTTCCATCCGTTACCCACCTCTCCTACCTGCTCCACTCCTCTCCTCTCCTCCCTGCTCCTCTCCTCCCTGCTCCTTTCCTCTCCTCCCTGCTCCTCTCCTCTCCTCCCTGCTCCTCTCCTCTCCTCCCTGCTCCTCTCCTCTCCTCCCTGCTCCTCTCCTCCCTGCTCCTCTCCTCCCTGCTCCTCTCCTCTCCTCCCTGCTCCTCTCCTCTCCTCCCTGCTCCTCTCCTCTCCTCCCTGCTCCTCTCCTCTCCTCCCTGCTCCTCTCCTCTCCTCCCTGCTCCTCTCCTCTCCTCCCTGCTCCTCTCCTCCCTGCTCCTCTCCTCTCCTCCCTGCTCCTCTCCTCTCCTCCCTGCTCCTCTCCTCTCCTCCCTGCTCCTCTCCTCTCCTCCCTGCTCCTCTCCTCTCCTCCCTGCTCCTCTCCTCTCCTCCCTGCTCCTCTCCTCTCCTCCCTGCTCCTCTCCTCTCCTCCCTTCTCCTCTCCTCCCTGCTCCTCTCCTCTCCTCCCTGCTCCTCTCCTCTCCTCTCCTCCCTGCTCCTCTCCTCCCTGCTCCTCTCCTCTCCTCCCTGCTCCTCTCCTCTCCTAGCTGCTCCTCTCCTCTCCTCCCTGCTCCTCTCCTCTCCTCCCTGCTCCTCTCCTCTCCTCCCTGCTCCTCTCCTCTCCTCCCTGCTCCTCTCCTCTCCTCTCCTCCCTGCTCCTCTCCTCTCCTCCCTGCTCCTCTCCTCCCTGCTCCTCTCCTCCCTGCTCCTCTCCTCTCCTCCCTGCTCCTCTCCTCTCCTCCCTGCTCCTCTCCTCTCCTCCCTGCTCCTCTCCTCTCCTAGCTGCTCCTCTCCTCTCCTCCCTGCTCCTCTCCTCTCCTCCCTGCTCCTCTCCTCTCCTCCCTGCTCCTCTCCTCTCCTCCCTGCTCCTCTCCTCCCTGCTCCTCTCCTCTCCTCCCTGCTCCTCTCCTCCCTGCTCCTCTCCTCTCCTCCCTGCTCCTCTCCTCTCCTAGCTGCTCCTCTCCTCTCCTAGCTGCTCCTCTCCTCTCCTAGCTGCTCC
>NC_137675.1:3309644-3314644 GCF_963989245.1 Nansenia antarctica | reverse complement strand
TTAACCGAAGATTTTTAAACGACTAAAGCACTTTTAGAGAGAGCTCCCCGAACAGGGAGACTGTCACTGCCTTTTTAATGGGAAAGATGTTTGTGATGTTTGTGTGAGAATGAGAATATTTTTAGGCATTTAGACATTTAATATTTTCTGAAAGATGCTAAATGCTAACTTTCGTCCTCCATTTTAGGTGTATATCTTTGTTAGAATTCTTGTTTGAGATGTGAAATGTACTGACTGTGAGATTTTTTAGTCGAATGGCTGTTCTTAATGAAAACACTTTATTTAAATACTTCTAATAATCTAATTTGACTGTCAGAAACCCTACGACAGTTTGATCAAACTATTCCTCTTCCTGCTGAATATGCATGTGAATGTGACCGTTGTAAATACTTTATTTGTGCACTGCATTTCTGTCCTAATTTTTAAAACTCATTTAAATTCAATAAAGGTGAAAAAAAAAAAAATCCACGTTGCCGTGTTTTGAATATCGACAGATTCTGTCTGTCGTTTAATTAATTAATTAAATTCTCTGATACATGGTTCTACAATACAGCAAAAGCCTATATTGAATTATAGCTCACTTTAATTAGTTAGGTCTTAATTAAGTGTTAATTAGCATAACTGTACACACTTGCTACTGTCAATCAAGATAGTAACGATGAGTTTCATAATTTCACTCGAGAACCGAGAGATGGAGAACATTTCATCTACTATAATTGTTAGTGAGGTTATGGGAAAGGACTGTATAAGGTGAATAGTTCAGTAAGCACCAGTGGTCTAACACGCTGAAAGGGCTTGATTGGCAGGCCAGCCAGGTGGGGGTACCTCTTCTGGAGTCGGTCCATCGGGTAGGACTGGTCACCCAGACCCAGGCGATCGGAAGTGAAGGCCCGGGAGACTAGGAAGCTGGTCTTTGGATCAGAGGCAGGAGAGATGTGGAAGGCTACTGTAGAGCCGCGGAGAGTCTGGACGTCCTGTCTGATGGTCCGCAAGGTCAGGTCCTCACGTGTGCCTTGTAGGCCGAGCTCTCTGGCAGCCGCTGGCAGGAGCATAGTCCTTTCGGACCCGTCGTCCAGGATGGCATAGGTGGTTATAGTGCGATTGCCATGATGGAGGAGCACTTTGACGACCTTCAGTAGAACTCTGTTGCCCTCTGGTGGTCGACCGACGTACAGGGTCTCAGTGACAGAGCTCACCTGGCCACTCTCCTCCTTCGCCGATGGTCTCTGTGATCGCTCGTTGACTTCATGTAGGACGCGGAGATGTTTCCCTTGGCACAGGCTGCAGGGCTTCTTGAGGTCACATTGGGCTGCTTGGTGAGGCCTTGCACAGCGCCAGCACCTCTTGTTGGCCTTTATCCAGTCTGTGAGCTTTTCTTTGGTCAGCTTTGTGACTTCTTCACACTGGCTGAGGAAGTGTTCCTCATTTTCACAAAAAGGACAGTAGGGCTTGATTCTCCCCTTCTTCCCCTTGGAGTCTCCCGTGGACTCAGGGCCCTTTGATCCGTGGAGGACAGTAGTGGGCCGCTGTCCATGGCGACCCTCTGACCTGGATGCGTGCTGCTCTTTCACCACTTTGGATGATATCTGTCCGTCGAAGTCCTGGCACCACGATTCATGCAATGATCTTTTACTCAAAGATCTCCAACTCTTGTGTAATTCTCATACTGACCACAATATGATTCTGCACTGGAACACCCAGACCATCATACAGGCCGCAGCCCCTCAACCACAGCGGTTCTGCACCTAAGGCACTAAGCCCAGCAGCTGACCACCACCACCAACATGACGCCTCAACATGAGGCACATCAAGAATTCTCTGACTCTAGATAATTTCCTCTGAAATGTCACTGTTTTAAAGGTTGATGAGTGCCCCTGCTGTCAACATCATGAGAAAATAAAGACAGTTGCACCTGTACTCCATCCCATCCAAGTGAAAGAGGCATGGAGTGTCCTGGGGATTGATCTCATTGGTCCACTTCCCACCACTGCAAAGGGCAAAAGGTAGCTACTGAATGTTGGGCAGAAGTATGTGTAACCCCTTTT
This sequence comes from Nansenia antarctica, assembly GCF_963989245.1. NCBI lineage: Eukaryota > Metazoa > Chordata > Actinopteri > Argentiniformes > Microstomatidae > Nansenia > Nansenia antarctica. Next base: position 3,312,599 of record NC_137675.1, on the reverse strand, counting down.
GGTTAAAGCTAGTGAGATAAGCTGACATCATGTATTGGATAAGTCAATAAAAGTTATGAAGCAAGTTTTTGGTGGACCCCATGAGGAATAGCTGCTGCAATGCTGTAGCTAATGGAGAACAATCTGCATTTTTCATTGCAGATACATTCTGACTGCAACCGACCTCTTCACCAAGTGGGTTGTGGCAAAAACCCTCTACACCAAAACAGCCAATGAGGTGTCCAGGAAGATAGTCAACATTCTTCTTGACTTTGGACTGGTAGAGAGGATCATTAACGACCAAGGACGGGAATTTGTGAATGAGGTACAGTTATGTATATAAGACACAGTGTATGTGATGTGTGACATTTGATAATTGTAATTTAATCTAATTTAATTGCATACACTAATGCATCTGCAGGTCAACCATGGTGTTTTTGAGGCTCTGGGTGTCAAACACTGCATCACGTCAGCCTACCACCCCCAGGCCAATGGACAGGACGAGCGCACAAACCGCAACGTGAAGACTGCGCTTGCCAAGTACTGTGAGGAGGGACAGAACGACTGGGATGCCCATTTGAGGGGCGTCGTAATGAGCCACACAGGAGACACACACACACACACACACACACACACCACACACACACACTTTACAACTCTACCTAAACATTACATAAGCATACAGGGAACGCAAAAGAACACAAACCAAGTCGTAATGAGCATCAACACCTCTAAGCAGGTAGCCTACTATTGTGTAACAACTGCATATGTAAACAATTCAAACAAACATAGAAAGAAACAAAAAACAATTCAAACAATATAGAAAGATGGTGAAATGCTATTGATTGTACTTTTGTTTTGTTTTACAGCGATCAACCAAGTACACCCCGTACTTGGCACTGTTCGGACGGCACCCTCGCAGCGCAGGTGTCATCAACACAACACAGACTGAGGAGGGTGACGACTCAGCTGTGGTTGTGGTTGATTTGCCAGAGGAGGATGTACAGGCGAAGACTGTCGAAGTTACAGATCTACATGCAAAGGTGATGTAAAAATGGCAATTTATGCATAATAATATCTAATAATAACACATATGCATACAATGGCAATATATGCTATAAAATATGAATATGTTTCAAGGGACAATTAATTAAATTATAACAATTTTTCAGATTGACCAGAACATCCAAATTGCCCAGGCAAGGCAGAAAAAGGCCTACGAGGCCCGGAACAAAAAGGGGGTCAAATCCTTTGACTTCAAAGTTGGGGATGAGGTCCTACGGGCAAACAAGCGGAAGAGGGAACAGGAGGTGAGCATGATGCTGAATGGTAAATAATAGTGTTTTTTGTTAGTTCAATAGTTGTGATTGCACCATGCATTTTATTCCTTCAGTGTGAGCGGTCTGACAGTGTGGTGGGCAGCAATGCCATAAGAAATGACCACAGCTATGCCGCAACAATGCGAGAGGAAGACGCCAAGAAAAAGAGGACAGAAGACGACAACTTGGGTATGTTTCTCTTCACCAGTACTGTAGTGTATATTACTATAACCTTATATGAAAACGGTGCCACTACACCACTGGCTCTGACGACTGGTGGGTCAGAGCATCGCTGAGACGGCAGGGCTGGCGGAGGGTGCAGCGGTGGTGTCCGAGGAGGGACAAACCACAAACTGGCGACAGGGTGTTAGACACCCAAGGCAAGGCTCATTGATGCAGTAGCCTATTATTAGCCATAATACCAACAGCATATTAAGGCAGGCGGTCATAATGTTCCGGCTCATCAGTGTGTGTATGTGGATCAGTGAGCAGAAAGGATTGCAGTACCGCTGTGTCACCACCAGAGGGTGCTACTCACCAGCACTCCCCACTGAGTGTTTTTTATTTTTGTCCAACACCTCCACTGACACAGAGGCCTCCTCCTCTACCTCCACTCCCGACATCTCACCACATAAACACGGCATTTAGCTTGTTTTACTACGTCGGTTTGGTTTGGTCTGATTGTCAAATCAGTTGGTCAACAATCGTTTTTTTAAATATTTGTTTTTACGTGATGTTGAATCGTTTTGTGGAAGTCAAGTTTCCCTCTCTTACCCTCTGACGTAGCTAGTTACCTTAGATATGACGTATGAGACACACTACTGCACATGACGTGTTGCCTTATTCGTCTGTGTGCTGCAATGGTCAAGGAACCGAAGCCTACGAGTGTTTTACTCTCTTACACTTGTGTAATGTGACGATAAACACAATAAAACAACAATAAAACTAGTGATTCTAGAATCAGGCATATCAGATACAGTACTGTACTACTAGGGATCCTGGAGTTTTTCCCCTGGTTACAAGGTCAGGGCCCCCCCCCCAACCATAGCATCTCTCTCCATCGCTGTCTGAACTAACCCGGTTACACAAGACATCCGGGGGAAACAAATCTGGTCACTAAATGTAGCTTCTGACCTATTATCTCCGTAATGGCCAATCTTACCGTGTGAGGGCTGAGCTTTAACCTCCAACCACCAGCAAATCCTGTTTGTACTTAGCAAAGCCTTGATTGAAGACTGTGGGCGACTGCTTAGCCGTAGCTTCTAGTGTTAGCCTTCTCCCAAGCTATCCCTTGCTGGATAACACTACGTTATACACTTTATTAGGAACACTATACTAATACTGGGTAGGGTCTCCCTTTATTAGGAACACTATACTAATACTGGGTAGGGCTTCCCTTTATTAGGAACACTATACTAATACTGGGTAGGGCCTCCCTTTATTAGGAACACTATACTAATACTGGTTAGGGCCTCCCTTTATTAGGAACACTATACTAATACTGGTTAGGGCCTCCCTTTATTAGGAACACTATACTAATACTGGTTAGGGCCTCCCTTTATTAGGAACACTATCTATACTAATATCCGGTGACTGGGAAGGCCACTGAAGAACACTGAACTCATTGACATGTTCATGAAACCAGTTTGAGACGACT
>NC_137675.1:3220325-3290325 GCF_963989245.1 Nansenia antarctica | reverse complement strand
GAACGGCTGATACTTGAGGTGGAAAAATATATATTTTTGACAGTGGAGCAGGTAGAACGTTGACGGTGACAACGCTCAGGTGGAGCTTGGACAACGGGAAGTTGACACAACACCGATGGAGAGGTGACGCAACGCAGTAGGTGGAGCTTGGGCGTAACGCAACCCCAGTCAAACGTTTGACTGCAGTATCTATTCTATGCGCCTTATAATCCGGTGCGCCTTATAATCCGGTGCGCCCTGTATATGAAAACAGTTCTAAAATAGGCCATTCATTGAAGGTGCGCCTTATAATCCGGTGCGCCTTATAGTGCGAAAATACGGTACTGGACACACACACACACACACACACACACACACACAGGAACCCCCAGACACAGCTCAACTTCAAGTAGGACACACACACACAGACATGTAGACACACACAGACAGGCAGACAGGCAGACACACACACACACACACACACACATTAAATGCTTTATTTATGTCCACATAAATACAAAGTGCATTAAGGACATAAACACTAACAGTGCAGTCAGTTCATTGGGAGACATACAGATATGTTTGTGACTGTACAGCAACCAGTGTGTGTGTGTGTGTGTGTGTGTGTGTGTGTGTGTGTGTGTGTGTGTGTGTGTAGGATCTCCCTGGCGGAGGTGTATCAGGACAAGCCCCTCATGGAGGACATGCAGGGGAGGAAGCCCAACAATGACAACGCCGAGGTACACTCACACACACACTCACACACACACACACACACACACACTGCTATCATTTCAAACAAAGAATTTATGTGTTTAGAAGTGGAATTGCAATGAGTGTGTGTGTGTCTGTGTGTGTGTCTGTGTCTGTGTGTATACGTGTGTGTGTGTATGTGTGTGTGTGTATACGTGTGTGTGTGTGTGTGTGTCTGTGTCTGTGTGTGTGTATACGTGTGTGTGTGTGTGTGTGTGTATACGTGTGTGTGTGTGTGTGTGTGTGTGTGTGTCCCAGGAGTGTGCGGGTGTGTTGGGGGACTTCGTGACGCTCCTCAGACTGAAGTTTGGCTCCACCTCCCAGTCCTCCGTCACGATCCCCGACACCAAGACCAAACTGTTCTCCCAGTTCAAGGTGTACGTCATAGAGGACTGCATTGACAAGAACCGCAAAGACGTTCTGTGCAGGTAGGACACCCCTCCACACACACCTCCACACACACCTCCACACACACCTCCACACACACCTCCACACACACCTCCACACACACCTCCATACACACCTCCACACCAGGGTTTCCGTTAACCGGTAATTCCCGGACTTTGTCCGGTAAAAGTTGATGAAGTCCGACAAATTGAAAACTCGTCGGACATAAATGTCCGGTGAAAATAATTCCCTCTAAGCACAATTTGAATACAATTCGCTAAAGTTCACATTCTGATTCCTTCTATTTAAAAAAAGACGAATATATAGGCTATGTATTTATTTTATTATGATATGATTTGACACCGGCATGATGATGACTCCTAATGTGTAGGCTGCCTATGCGAAACAGCGGTTGTTTCCGGTGTGCGCTATAACTCGTGCACAATCGAGTCGAGGCAGAGAGGAGGATAGCGATGTTTCTCTCTGTGATAGTGTGATTATGCAAGCCTTTTCTGAAAGGGATGAGAACCCGATTGTTTCAGCTTCTCCCAGGGAGAAAGTGGTAGAGTTACCATCCTCCCCGAGTCCTACCATACCATCCGCTGACAGCCTATCTCTGCCTGTAACCGGCGAGCGATTGCGTGTCGCTCAAGTAGCTGATCAGTCATTAAACAAATGTTTTTTACATGCAGCTAGTGAGGAATCTGAAATAGGGGGCAACGTAGTTTATTTCCTTAACGATGGGATATTAATGCGTAAATGGTCTCCTCCTAATGCAAATGGTTGTGAGTGGAATACTGTAAAACAAGTGGTTGTGCCTGTGGGTTATAGACAACAGGTGTTATCTGTAGCACATGAGAGCCAGTGGTCAGGACATTTAGGTATAACTAAAACTTATCAGCTGATATTGAAACATTTATTTTGGCCCGGACTGAAGGCGGATGTTGCCAAGCACTGCCGCTGTTGCCATACTTGTCAGATGGCGGGTAAGCCTAATCAATCCATTCCACCCGCACCATTGCATCCCATTCCTGCTATAGGGGAGCCATTTGAACGTGTAATAATTGATTGTGTTGGACCTTTGCCTAGGACTAAAAGTGGAAGTCAGTATTTGCTTACTATTATGTGCGCTGCTACTCGTTTTCCCGAAGCTGTTCCGTTGCGTAACATATCAGCCAGCTCAGTGGTGAAAGCTTTAACAACGTTTTTTTCCACATTCGGTCTTCCTCTTGTTATACAATCTGGCACTAACTTTCAGTCTAAGCTTTTCAAACAAGCCCTAAGAACGTTAGGGGTACGATGTCACGCCAGAAGCCTACATGCTTGCACTGTTCAATAAAATGTTATACATCTAGACATTGTGGTATTTCTTTATATACGTATCCCAGCCTGCCTATTGTTTCTCAATAAACAGTTATGTTCTCCTCATTGACATACTCCCGAGTCCGATTAAGTATGATTTGACAGGCAGCTAAACGAAATGCCTTCCCAACCAGCGAGACCTGGTTATAGAAATGACGTTGTTTTATTGATAAAAAAAAGGGTAAAACTGGAAAGAGAAAATAGAAAACTCACATTAATCCCAAACAATTTAACAAACTTCAGTTAACGTAATGTGGAGTCTGTTCATTGATCGATGCTGTCTGTTCAGTTCCCAGTGAGGCGCCCGTTCAGCGCTGGACATAATGGCATAGCGCGCATGCGAATCATGTTATATTATTATATATTATATAGCTCGCATCTAATCGTATCGGATGAGAAATAGACATTAAATGGCACATATAGGCCGCTACACAACAGTAATCACCGCGACAAACAGCTATATTAGTTTTTTTTTTTTTTTTTTTTTTTTTTTTTTTTAGATTTTAATATGATGACCGGAATATATCACGTTTGTCCGGTAAATCGAAATCTTCCCGGACACGATGTCCGGCGGCAATTTTTTCTGACGGAAACCCTGCTCCACACACACCTCCACACACACCTCCATACACCCCTCCACACACACCTCCACACACACCTCCATACACACCTCCATACATACATACGTACATACATACTGTACAGGTAGGACACACCTCCATACAGACATACAAACCTGTTTATAGGTAAGACACAGGAACCCAAGAAGTGTGTGTGTGTGTTGTGTGTGTGTGTGTGTGTGTTGTGTGTGTGTGTGTGTGTGTGTGTTTGCGTGTGTGTGTGTGTGTGTGTGCGCGTGTGTGTGTGTTGCAGAACGGAGGACATCCACCACCTGGTCCTGGAGAACCTGATCCAGAGCACCTTGGCCATGTCCAACATTCAGATGAAGAGCTGCAGGTCCTTCCAGGTACACACACACACACACACACACACACACACACACACACACACACACACACACACACACACTCTACCGCACCTCCTACCAAGGCAAGTTTATTTGTATAGCACATTTCATACAAGTGCTTTACATACATTATTAAAAAATACAGCAAGAGGAGCATAGTAAGAATTATAGTAATTACAAATATATATATAAGAAGTAAAATAAATATAAATAAAGTAAAATAAGATAAATAGCTAAGTTTCCCAATGGAAGCATGTAGAGATTGAATAGAAGGGGGCCAAGGATTGATCCTTGTGGAACCCCACATGTCATTTTAATTTGGTCGGACACAAAGTTGCCAATGGAGACAGAGTAGCTTCTGTCCTGTAGGTAGGATTTAAACCGGTTTAAGGCAGTTCCTGAAAGTCCTACCCAGGTTTTTAGTCTATCTCTTAGAGGGAGATTTTTCTGGAGTCCTTAATAATGTAATTAAGGACCTTAATAAGAGCCGTTTCAGTGCTATGTAGGGGGAGAAAGCCCGATTGAAAGCCATCGAAGAGATCATTCAGGGTCAAATAATTGATAAGTTGTTCGTGTTCAATTATTCTTCCTATACTGGAAAGGTTTGATATGGGTCTGTAGTTATTCAGTACAAATGGGTCTTGGCCGTTCTTTTTTAGTAAAGGCTTGATAACTGCAGTTTTCGAGTTTTCAGGGAAAACGCCTGATGAAAGGGAGGTGTTGATTATATGTATTAGTTCACCTGCCACACAGCTAAAAATAAATAAATATGGAGGATAAACCATTGTGGATGGTTTAAGACATGACATGACATGATTTTGTCCAGAGTCTTGTAGTCGATGGTGTTAAATTATGACATGGCTGTTATGTTGTACATACACATTCCCTGTAACCTACACACAATGAGATGCATCTTTCCCTCTCTCCCTCTCTCCCTCTCTCCCTCTCCCCCCCTCCTCGTCCCCCTTTCCCTCCCCCTCCAGACCTTCCACACCTACAGTAAGTACCGTCAGGAGGTTCTGTACCAGGTGTTCCTGAAGTGTCGGAGGAAGGGCCTGGTGAACCGCCGCCGGGCCAGCAAGTTGGTGGCCCCCAAGAGGAGCCGGGCCCTGCCCATCCTGCCCATGAGCTACCAGCTGTCCCAGAGCTACTACAGGTCAGTACCATCCTCCCCATGAGCTACAGATTAGTACCAGCCCTGCCCTCTCCTACCCTGTCCTACCAGCCCTACCCTGTCCTACCCATGAGCTACCAGCTGTCTCAGAGCTACTGCAGGTTAGTACCAGCCCTGCCCTCTCCTACCCTGTCCTACCAGCCCTACCCTGTCCTACCCATGAGCTACCAGCTGTCTCAGAGCTACTACAGGTTAGTACCAGCCCTACCATCCCGGAACAGAGTTATTTGGTTGGAAATCTTCCCCTATGAAATGGGACAACCCTTCAAGACCCTGATATGTCATCAGTAGTATCATAGAAGTTTCATGCTATCATCTTTGATTTGTTACTACGGTGTTTCGACAGTTTCGACCGTGTTTTGACGCTGTTTTGACCACATTTCGACCGTGTTTCGACTATGTTTGACCGCTTCGTTCCCCTCCACAGGTGCTTCGGGTGGCGTTTCCCTGCGAGCCTCTGCAAGGAGGTGTACGACTTCCTGACGCCCCTGGGAGACAGCGACCGGGGAGACAGACCGCTCACTGCCTTCTACCACGAGAAGGAGAACAGAAACTTGACTGGGGAGGAGGAGAAGAAAGCGGAGGAGAAGAAAGGAGAGGAGAAGAAGAAAGCGGAGGAGAAGAAAGGGGAGAAGAAAGGAGAGGAGGAGAAGAAAGTGGAGGAGAAGAAAGGGGAGGAGGAGAAGAAAGGAGAGTACAAGATAGGAGAGGAGAGGACGGAGGAGGGGAAGAAAGACAGCGTAGAAACAGAGAAGGCGGACGAGCCGACGGAGAGTGAAAAGGGAGAGAACGCGAAAGAGGTGGAGAAGAACGGAGAGAAAGAGGAGGGAGGAGAGAAAGAGGAGGGAGGAGAGAAAGAGGATGGAGGAGAGAAAGAGGAGGGAGGAGAGAAAGAGGAGGGAGAGAAAGAGGATGGAGGAGAGAAAGAACAGGAGAAGGAGGATGAAAGGATGGAGACGGAGGAGTCGGACAAGACCAAGACCACCGAGCCCGACCAGAACCAAGCAGAAACCCAACAACAACAACAACAACAACAACCACCACCACCACAACAACCACCGCCAGGACAGTCGACCTCCGGGGGCCCCGTGGACGCCTCCCTCCCCCAGCCGGAGCCCCCCGAGGCGGGCCGAGCCCACAGCCCTTCCCCCCTGGACGTCCTGGAGCCCCTGGACGTGGAGGACATGCTGCACTACTCCCTGGACGCCCCGGGGGGGGCCGTGCTGGGCTGCCTCAGCCTGATGACCCTGGGCCTGCTGGCCGTGCACGTGTCCATACCCAAACACATCGTGGTGGTGGACAGCACCATGGTGGACAACGAGGCCGTCAAGGGGTGAGAGAGAGAGCTGTTTTGTTATGCTAGCTAATGGCTAGGCTAGGCTAGGCTAATCGTGGTTTGGTTAGACTGGTAATAGCTAGGCTAGGCTAATCACGGCTTGGTTAGGCTAGGCTAATCATAGCTTGGTTAGGCTAGTAATAGCTAGGCTAGGCTAGGCTAATCATAGCTTGGTTAGGCTAGTAAGGACTAGGCTAGGCTAGGCTAATCATGGCTTGGTTAGGCTAGTGATGGCTAGGCTAGGCTATTTTTTGTTTCATTTAACCTTTATTTTGTTACAAGTGTACAGACAGACAGTCAGACAAGACAGACAGGCAGATGCAAAATGAAGCCTGACTGTATAAGACTCAAACATCTACACTCTTGAGTATCACGTACGGGCATATTCATACAGGCACATTTACATTGAAATGTTTTGGCGTTTAGCAGACGCCTTTATCCAAAGCGACTTAGAACAAACCCATCTGTCTAAGTAAGTGAATCATCTGTCCATCAGTCATCAGGACTGTCCATCTGTCCATCAGTCATCATAGCAGGGAAAAGTAACCTATGCTCTGTCCATCAGTCATCATAGCAGGGAACAGTAACCTCTGCTCGGACCACGGGCAGTCACAATGCTAGAAGAAGGAAGAATTAAGATAATAATAATAATAAACTTTATTTGTATAGCACTTTACATCAAAGTGCTTTACAATAAGTAAGCAACAGTTTAAAACAATTTAAAACAACTATTTCAAATTAAAAACACACAATTTCGCAGCACAAATACAATAGGTAAAAACAACAAGTTTAAACAATTTAAAAACAACTATTTCAATTTAAAAACACACATAATTAAAAATATTATTATTATTATTATTATTATTATTTTTGTGTTATTATTATTTTTTATTATTAGTAAGAGAGGTCTCAGAAGGGATAGACCTGCTCACATAATCACACTGTCCCCCCCCCTTCCCTCCCTCCCCCTCCTCCCTCCTCTCCCCCTCAGGATCTCGGCCCTGGAGGATGACGAGGGTGAGGAGGAGGGGGGAGGCGGGGGCGGGGAGGAGGACGTGGAGGGCAGGAAGAGGATGGAGGTGAAGGCCCACCAGGCGTCCCACACCAACTACCTGATGATGCGCGGCTACTGCGCCCCGGGGATCGTCAACATCCGCAACCTGAACACCAACGACAGCATCGTGGTGGAGAGCTGCATCATGCGCCTGCAGTTGAGACGCACGCCCGCGCACACGCTGTTCAACACCGAGGACGACGGTGAGGGGAGGGGGGGAGGAGAGGGAGGGAGGGAGGGAGGCAGACACACGCTGTTCAACACCGAGGACGACGGTGAGGAGAGGGGGAGGGAGGAGAGGGAGGGAGGGAGGGAGGGAGGGAGGGGGGGAGGGGAGTTTGTGAGTTTGTTCCAAGCCGGGAGACAGACAGACAGACAGACAGACAGACAGACAGACAGGGAGGGAGGGAGGGTGGGAGGGTTGGAGGGTGGGAGGGAGAAAGACAGGGGCGGCTGTGGGTCAGGAGGTAGACCCTAATGATCGCAGATCGATGGTTCGAACCCCGGCTGGCCACATGTCGAGGTGTCCTTGGGCAAGACACTGAACCCCAAATTGCTCCCAATGAGCGGGCCGGCACCTTGCATGGTAGCTTGCCGCCGTTGGTGTGTGAATGTGTGTGAATGGGCCGTTGTAAAGAGCTTTGGAATAAGGTGCTATGTCAGTCCATTTCAATTTATTTTAGGCAGGCAGACAGACAATCTATCTTACTTACAAATCCACAAACATCATGATCTTCTTCAAACGTAAAATTAACTAACTTTGTGTTAATCTCTCTCTCCCCCCTCCCCCTCTCAGACTCCCTCCCCCCGCTCGACCTCTCCCGGCACGGCCCCTTCCTCCTGCCCTCCCTCCTGACCGGGACCGTGCGGCCCTGCCCCCCCCCCCAGGCCTGCCGCCAGCGCCTGGTCGCCCGGCGAGGCTACACCCCCCAGGACCTCAGCGCCAGCCTCTGCCTGCAGGGGGCGATAGAGAGCAGCGGTGCCTTCGGCCTGGACCGCCTGGACCTGATGAGAGAACACACACACCTGGACACACCTGGGGAGGGACGCACCAGAGGCCTGCAGGACTACATACAGGTACACACACACACCTACAGGTACACACACACACACACACACACACACACACACCTGGGGAGGGACGCACCAGAGGCCTGCAGGACTACATACAGGTACACACACACACACACACACACACACACACAGGTACACACACACACACACACACACACACACACAGGTACACACACACACACACACACCTGGGGAGGGACGCACCAGGGGTCTGCAGGACTACATACAGGTACACACACACACACACACACACACACACACACACACACACACACAGGTACACACACACACACACACACACACACACACACACCTGGGGAGGGACGCACCAGAGGCCTGCAGGACTACATACAGGTACACACACAGGTACACACACACAGGTACACACACACAGGTACACACACAGGTACACACACACAGGTACACACACACTCACACACACACACACACACACCTGGGGAGGGACACCCCAGGGGTCTGCAGGACTACATACAGGTACACACCAGGGGTGGGCATCGATGATCGATTAATTGATCGATAAGGTCTTGGTCGATCACTTTTCTTTTTTTTTTTTTTCTTTTTTTTTGAATAATAATAATGGAAATTAGTTTGTCCACGTGTCACCAGATTGCGTTCGTCTCTCACCCCTGAACATGTTAACATGATCATCTTTCTGAACAAGAACCAGTAGGCCTGCCGCCTACAGTCTCTCGCTGGAGTTTACATTTAAGTTAAGCTGGACGCTCTTAAGGACACTAACGTTTTCAGTCATCCTCCTATTTGTGAGTAACTGTTTTTTTACTGCTCCTATGGTGAGTTACTTATTTTCTATATTTTTATTTATAACGTAAAATGTGTTTTTAAGTTAAACAATTTAGGCTACTCACTGCCTTGTGGCTTGTTATCTGACTGTAGTGTCTAGTTTGGATGTGAATGAATGAATGTGTGCAATAGCAACACAAATAAAGTTTTTTCCCCAAGGAAAACATGCTTGTTATTTCTGCCCTATTTTTTTTTCCCGGAAAAAAAAAAAAAAAAAGTGATCGACCAAGACCTTATCGATCAATTAATCGATCATCGATGCCCACCCCTAGTACACACACACACACACACACACACACACACACACACACACACACACACACACTCACACCTGGGGAGGGACGCACCAGGGGTCTGCAGGACTACATACAGGTACACACACACACACACACACACACACACACACACACACACACACACCTGGGGAGGGACGCACCAGGGGTCTGCAGGACTACATACAGGTACACACACACACACACACACACTCACACACACACACACACACACACACACACACACACCTGGGGAGGGACGCACCAGGGGTCTGCAGGACTACATACAGGTACACACACACACACACACACTCACACACACACACACACACACACACACACACACACACACACACACACACCTGGGGAGGGACGCACCAGGGGTCTGCAGGACTACATACAGGTACACACACACACACACACACTCACACACACACACACACACACACACACACACACACACAGGTAGCCCAACTGTAAACACAAGTTGAATGACGTCAGACTCTCGTTCCACAATCAATAGTAATAATAATTACTGACCTATATGAATATTATGTGCTACAGAACCGACATTAGGTCTGAACATCTGTCCATACCCTCCTAGTATGAACATCTGTCCGTACCCTCCTAGTATGAACATCTGTCCGTACCGTCCTAATAGTTTAGAACATCTGAGGCCGTATCTCCCCTGTGGATTACCTGCCCAGGGATGCTGATGTCATGTAGCTACCCAGCTAACTCAGCTAACTCAGGGAGAGTCAATGACTGTCCATCCTCCCTTTTAAATAGAGGAATAAATATATATATATATATTTTAAACTAATAGTGCTACAGAACCGACATTAGTTCTGTCCGTTAATTTGCAATAAATTTAATTTATTTGGAATAGGAAAAAGTGTTAACGGTGCTAATGTTAAAAATGTACTTAACCCTAACCCTAACCCTTGGGAATGATTATCCAAATAATCTATTATTCTGCCCCATGCCTATCCATAACCACTAGTGTGTCTACTATACTATTAAGAGTATTACGGTTGTGGTGTCTATTAGGAGTATTACGGTTAAGGTCACAGTGTCTATTAGGAGTATTACGGTTAAGGTCACAGTGTCTATTAGGAGTATTACGGTGCTGATCGTGGTGTCTATTAGGAGTATTACGGTGATGATCATGGTGTCTATTCTGAGTATTTATAACCGTAATACTCCTAATAGACACCATGATAATAACTGTATCATGGTGTCTATTAGGAGTATTACGGTTCTGATCACAGTGTCTATTAGGAGTATTACGGTCGTGGTGTCTATTAGGAGTATTACGGTACTGATCTATTAGGAGTATTACGGTACTGACCTATTAGGAGTATTACGGTACTGACCTATTAGGAGTATTACGGTACTGACCCTGGTACCCCTGATTCTGCCCCCCCAGGACCTGGTGGAGGAGGGGGCGGTGCTGGAGCTGGGCGGGGGCTCTGTGCGTCTGGTGGCCCGGGAGCAGGCGGGGCCCTGGCTCCTGACCTCCACAAAGAGGCTGCGCTCCGGGGGCCACCTGCCCCACCAAGGGAACAGGGAGCCTGGCCTCCGCAGGGGCCTCGAAGACCCCCCCCCCGGAGAGGACCAGGACCAGGGAGGACCGCCCCCCGCTAAGAGAGCCAGGGAGGGAGAGGGGGAGGTGGGAGAGGGGGAGGAAGGAGAGAGGATGGAAGAGGAGGAGGAGGAGGAAGAGGAGGGGGAGAAGAGACGGATGGAGTCCGAGGAACGGGAGGGAGGGAAGGAGGGAGAGAGGAGAGAGGAGGTGGAGAGAAGAGAAGAGGGGGGAGAGAAGGAGGGAGAGAGGGGAGAGGAGGTGGAGAGAAGAGAGGAGGGGGGAGAGAAGGAGGGAGAGAGGGGAGAGGAGGGGGGAGAAAAGGAGGGAGAGAGGGGTGAGGAGAGACCTTTGTCGTCGTCATCGTCAGCCACAGTCCCGCCCCTCAGCCTGACCAATGAGACGACAGGAGGGTCAGGAGGACAGACAGCAGGTGAGGGACGTGTGTGTGTGTGTGTGTGTGTGTGTGTGTGTGAGAGAGAGTGTGAGTGTGAGTGTGAGTGTGAGTGTGAGTGTGAGTGTGAGTGTCTGTGTGTGTGTGTGTGAGACTGTCTGTGTTTGTCTGTCTCTGTCTCTCTGTCTGTGTCTGTCTGTCTGTCTGTGTCTGTCTGTCTCTCTGTCTTTGTCTGTCTGTCTCTCTGTCTGCCTGTCTGTCTGTCTCTCTCTCTGTCTGTCTCTTTCTCTGTCTGCCTGTCTGTCTGTCTGCCTGCGTGTCCGTCTGTCTGACAGGTGTGTGTGTGTGTGTTCCAGAGGGAGAGGCAGAGCCATCAGCAGCAGGAGAGAAGAGTAATATGTGAGTATATCTGTACCTGTATGTATATATATATATAATTACCTGTAAATACCTGGAGCAGGTGAACATCACCTGTACTGTAGAACCTGGTAAACCTCCTGTAGATTCTAGTCAGACACAAGGCAACGCGCGTGCTCACTCTGCACTCATTGCGTATGTTACTTCGTTTACATGAAGGGCTGTGAGAACGCAAATCAGAGAAATAATTTATGCAACAATGTTGCAATCTCATCCACTTGCTCCGGGTCCCGATTCAGACTTTCATGTCTGTTCGGAATTACATGACTGTGATTGGTTGATTTCCTCTGACCAGCAGACTGACTCGCCTCTCTCTCTCTGTGTCTCTCTGTGTCTCTCTCTCTCTCTCTCTCTCTGTGTCTCTCTCTGTCTCTCTCTCTCTGTGTCTCTCTGTGTCTCTCTCTCTCTGCCTCTCTCTCTCTCTGTGTCTCTCTCTGCCTCTCTCTCTCTCTCTCTCTCTCTCTCTGTCTCTCTCTCTCTCTCTCTCTCTCTGTCTCTCTCTCTCTGTGTCTCTCTCTGCCTCTCTCTCTCTCTCTCTCTGCCTCTCTCTCTCTCTGCCTCTCTCTCTGCCTCTCTCTCTCTCTGTGTCTCTCTCTGCCTCTCTCTCTCTGTCTCTCTCTCTCTCTGTCTCTCTCTCTCTCTGTCTCTCTCTCTCTGTGTCTCTCTCTCTGTCTCTCTCCCTCCCCCTCCCTCCCCTCCTCCTCCCCTCCCCCCTCCATCCTCCTCCTCTCTCAGTGACAGTGACGTGTGCTTCATCAGTCGTCCGTGGCGTATCGTGGACGGCAGTCTGAACCGGCCCGTGTGTAAGGGGATGATGGAAGCCGTGCTGTACCACGTCATGGCCCGGCCCGGCCTTACCCAGCATGCACTGGTGGAGCACTACCGCGACGTCCTGCAGCCCGTGGCCGTGCTGGACTTGGTCCAGGTAAACACCTCACCTGTCAATCACACTGTCACTAGACCCTTCCCTTAACAACTAGACCCTCCCCGTAACAACTGGACCCTCCCCGTAACAACTAGACCCTCCCTGTAACAATTAGACCCTCCCCGTAACAACTAGACTCTCCCTGTAACAACTGGACCCTCCCCGTAACAACTGGACCCTCCCCTTAACAACTGGACTCTCCCCTTAACAACTGGACCCTCCCCGTAACAACTGGACCCTCCCCTTAACAACTAGACCCTCCCTGTAACAACTGGACTCTCCCCTTAACAACTGGACCCTCCCCTTAACAACTGGACTCTCCCCTTAACAACTAGACCCTCCCTGTAACAACTGGACTCTCCCCTTAACAACTAGACCCTCCCTGTAACAACTGGACTCTCCCCTTAACAACTGGACCCTCCCCTTAACAACTGGACCCTCCCTGTAACAACTGGACCCTCCCCTTAACAACTGGACCCTCCCCTTAACAACTAGACCCTCCCCTTAACAACTGGACCCTCCCCTTAACAACTGGACTCTCCCCTTAACAACTAGACCCTCCCTGTAACAACTAGACCCTCCCCGTAACAACTAGACCCTCCCCGTAACAACTAGACCCTCCCCTTAACAACTGGACCCTCCCCTTAACAACTAGACCCTCCCCGTAACAACTGGACCCTCCCCTTAACAACTGGACCCTCCCCTTAACAACTAGACCCTCCCCTTAACAACTAGACCCTCCCTGTAACAACTAGACCCTCCCTGTAACAACTGGACCCTCCCCGTAACAACTGGACACTCCCCTTAACAACTGGACACTCCCTGTAACAACTGGACACTCCCTGTAACAACTGGACCCTCCCCTTAACAACTGGACACTCCCCTTAACAACTGGACACTCCCTGTAACAACTGGACACTCCCTGTAACAACTGGACCCTCCCCTTAACAACTGGACACTCCCCTTAACAACTGGACCCTCCCCTTAACAACTGGACCCTCCCCGTAACAACTGGACACTCCCCTTAACAACTAGACCCTCCCTGTAACAACTGGACCCTCCCCGTAACAACTGGACACTCCCCTTAACAACTGGACACTCCCTGTAACAACTGGACACTCCCTGTAACAACTGGACCCTCCCCTTAACAACTGGACCCTCCCCTTAACAACTGGACCCTCCCCTTAACAACTGGACCCTCCCCTTAACAACTGGACCCTCCCCTTAACAACTAGACCCTCCCCGTAACAACTGGACCCTCCCCTTAACAACTGGACCCTCCCCTTAACAACTGGACCCTCCCCTTAACAACTGGACCCTCCCCTTAACAACTGGACCCTCCCCTTAACAACTAGACCCTCCCCGTAACAACTAGACCCTCCCTGTAACAACTAGACCCTCCTCTTAACAACTGGACCCTCCCCGTAACAACTAGACCCTCCCCTGTAACAACTAGACCCTCCCCATAACAACTAGACCCTCCCCTTAACAACTAGACCCTCCCCTTAACAACTAGACCCTCCCTGTAACAACTAGACCCTCCCCGTAACAACTGGACCCTCCCCTTAACAACTAGACCCTCCCCTTAACAACTAGACCCTCCCCTTAACAACTAGACCCTCCCCGTAACAACTAGACCCTCCCTGTAACAACTAGACCCTCCCTGTAACAACTAGACCCTCCCCGTAACAACTAGACCCTCCCTGTAACAACTAGACCCTCCCCTTAACAACTAGACCCTCCCCTTAACAACTAGACCCTCCCCGTAACAACTAGACCCTCCCTGTAACAACTGGACCCTCCCCTTAACAACTAGACCCTCCCCTTAACAACTAGACCCTCCCCGTAACAACTAGACTCTCCCCTTAACAACTAGACCCTCCCCGTAACAACTAGACCCTCCCCGTAACAACTAGACCCTCCCCTTAACAACTGGACCCTCCCCGTAACAACTAGACCCTCCCCGTAACAACTAGACCCTCCCCGTAACAACTAGACCCTCCCCTTAACAACTAGACCCTCCCCGTAACAACTAGACCCTCCCCTTAACAACTAGACCCTCCCCTTAACAATTAGACCCTCCCCGTAACAACTAGACCCTCCCTGTAACAACTAGACCCTCCCCTTAACAACTGGACCCTCCACAACCTGTAGCTCTACTGGACCTGGTCCAGGTAAACACCTCACCTGTCAATCACACTGTCACTAGACCCTCCCCTTAACAACTGGACCCTCCCCGTAACAACTGGACTCTCCCCTTAACAACTGGACTCTCCCCGTAACAACTGGACCCTCCCCTTAACAACTAGACCCTCCCTGTAACAACTGGACCCTCCCCTTAACAACTGGACCCTCCCCTTAACAACTAGACCCTCCCCGTAACAACTGGACCCTCCCCGTAACAACTGGACCCTCCCCTTAACAACTGGACCCTCCCCTTAACAACTGGACCCTCCCCTTAACAACTGGACCCTCCCCGTAACAACTGGACCCTCCCCTTAACAACTGGACCCTCCCCGTAACAACTGGACCCTCCCCTTAACAACTGGACCCTCCCCTTAACAACTAGACCCTCCCTGTAACAACTAGACCCTCCCCTTAACAACTAGACCCTCCCCTTAACAACTGGACCCTCCCCTTAACAACTAGACCCTCCCCGTAACAACTAGACCCTCCCCGTAACAACTAGACCCTCCCCTTAACAACTGGACCCTCCCCTTAACAACTGGACCCTCCCCGTAACAACTGGACCCTCCCCTTAACAACTGGACCCTCCCCTTAACAACTAGACCCTCCCCTTAACAACTGGACCCTCCCCTTAACAACTAGACCCTCCCCTTAACAACTAGACCCTCCCCTTAACAACTGGACTCTCCCCGTAACAACTAGACCCTCCCCGTAACAACTGGACCCTCCCTGTAACAACTGGACCCTCCCTGTAACAACTGGACCCTCCCCGTAACAACTGGACCCTCCCCTTAACAACTGGACCCTCCCCTTAACAACTAGACCCTCCCCGTAACAACTAGACCCTCCCCTTAACAACTGGACCCTCCCCTTAACAACTAGACCCTCCCCTTAACAACTAGACCCTCCCCTTAACAACTAGACCCTCCCCTTAACAACTAGACCCTCCCCGTAACAACTAGACCCTCCCTGTAACAACTAGACCCTCCCCGTAACAACTGGACCCTCCCCTTAACAACTGGACTCTCCCCTTAACAACTAGACCCTCCCCTTAACAACTGGACCCTCCCCTTAACAACTAGACCCTCCCCTTAACAACTAGACCCTCCCCTTAACAACTAGACCCTCCCCTTAACAACTGGACCCTCCCCGTAACAACTGGACCCTCCCCTTAACAACTAGACCCTCCCCGTAACAACTGGACTCTCCCCTTAACAACTAGACCCTCCCCTTAACAACTGGACCCTCCCCTTAACAACTAGACCCTCCCCTTAACAACTAGACCCTCCCCTTAACAACTAGACCCTCCCCTTAACAACTGGACCCTCCCCGTAACAACTGGACCCTCCCCTTAACAACTAGACCCTCCCCGTAACAACTGGACCCTCCCCTTAACAACTAGACCCTCCCCGTAACAACTAGACCCTCCCCGTAACAACTGGACCCTCCCCGTAACAACTGGACCCTCCCCGTAACAACTGGACCCTCCCCGTAACAACTGGACCCTCCCCGTAACAACTGGACCCTCCCCGTAACAACTGGACCCTCCCCGTAACAACTGGACCCTCCCCGTAACAACTGGACCCTCCCCGTAACAACTGGACCCTCCCCTTAACAACTGGACCCTCCCCGTAACAACTGGACCCTCCCCGTAACAACTGGACCCTCCCCGTAACAACTAGACCCTCCCCTTAACAACTAGACCCTCCCCGTAACAACTAGACCCTCCCCGTAACAACTGGACTCTCCCCTTAACAACTAGACCCTCCCCGTAACAACTAGACCCTCCCCTTAACAACTAGACCCTCCCCGTAACAACTGGACTCTCCCCTTAACAACTAGACCCTCCCCTTAACAACTGGACCCTCCCCTTAACAACTGGACTCTCCCCTTAACAACTGGACTCTCCCCTTAACAACTAGACCCTCCCCGTAACAACTGGACCCTCCCTGTAACAACTGGACTCTCCCCTTAACAACTAGACCCTCCCCGTAACAACTAGACCCTCCCCTTAACAACTGGACCCTCCCTGTAACAACTAGACCCTCCCCGTAACAACTAGACCCTCCCTGTAACAACTAGACCCTCCCCTTAACAACTAGACCCTCCCCTTAACAACTAGACCCTCCCCTTAACAACTAGACCCTCCCTGTAACAACTAGACCCTCCCCGTAACAACTGGACCCTCCCCTTAACAACTAGACCCTCCCCTTAACAACTGGACCCTCCCCGTAACAACTGGACCCTCCCCTTAACAACTAGACCCTCCCCTTAACAACTGGACCCTCCCCGTAACAACTAGACCCTCCCCGTAACAACTAGACCCTCCCTGTAACAACTGGACCCTCCCCTTAACAACTAGACCCTCCCCTTAACAACTGGACCCTCCCCTTAACAACTAGACCCTCCCCTTAACAACTAGACCCTCCCCTTAACAACTGGACCCTCCCCTTAACAACTAGACCCTCCCCTTAACAACTAGACCCTCCCCTTAACAACTAGACCCTCCCTGTAACAACTGGACTCTCCCCTTAACAATTAGACCCTCCCTGTAACAACTGGACTCTCCCCTTAACAATTAGACCCTCCCCGTAACAACTGGACCCTCCCCGTAACAACTGGACCCTCCCCTTAACAACTGGACCCTCCCCTTAACAACTGGACCCTCCCTGTAACAACTAGACCCTCCCCTTAACAACTGGACCCTCCCCGTAACAACTGGACCCTCCCCTTAACAACTAGACCCTCCCCGTAACAACTGGACCCTCCCCTTAACAACTAGACCCTCCCCTTAACAACTGGACCCTCCCCTTAACAACTGGACCCTCCCCTTAACAACTAGACCCTCCCCTTAACAACTGGACCCTCCCCTTAACAACTAGACCCTCCCCTTAACAACTGGACCCTCCCCGTAACAACTGGACCCTCCCCTTAACAACTAGACCCTCCCCGTAACAACTGGACCCTCCCCTTAACAACTAGACCCTCCCCGTAACAACTAGACCCTCCCCGTAACAACTGGACCCTCCCCGTAACAACTGGACCCTCCCCGTAACAACTGGACCCTCCCCGTAACAACTGGACCCTCCCCGTAACAACTGGACCCTCCCCGTAACAACTGGACCCTCCCCGTAACAACTGGACCCTCCCCGTAACAACTGGACCCTCCCCGTAACAACTGGACCCTCCCCGTAACAACTGGACCCTCCCCGTAACAACTGGACCCTCCCCGTAACAACTGGACCCTCCCCTTAACAACTGGACCCTCCCCGTAACAACTAGACCCTCCCCGTAACAACTAGACCCTCCCCTTAACAACTAGACCCTCCCCGTAACAACTAGACCCTCCCCGTAACAACTGGACTCTCCCCTTAACAACTAGACCCTCCCCGTAACAACTAGACCCTCCCCTTAACAACTAGACCCTCCCCGTAACAACTGGACTCTCCCCTTAACAACTAGACCCTCCCCTTAACAACTGGACCCTCCCCTTAACAACTGGACTCTCCCCTTAACAACTGGACTCTCCCCTTAACAACTAGACCCTCCCCGTAACAACTGGACTCTCCCCGTAACAACTAGACCCTCCCCGTAACAACTAGACCCTCCCTGTAACAACTAGACCCTCCCCTTAACAACTAGACCCTCCCCTTAACAACTAGACCCTCCCCTTAACAACTAGACCCTCCCTGTAACAACTAGACCCTCCCCGTAACAACTGGACCCTCCCCTTAACAACTAGACCCTCCCCTTAACAACTGGACCCTCCCCGTAACAACTGGACCCTCCCCGTAACAACTAGACCCTCCCCTTAACAACTGGACCCTCCCCGTAACAACTAGACCCTCCCCGTAACAACTAGACCCTCCCTGTAACAACTGGACCCTCCCCTTAACAACTAGACCCTCCCCTTAACAACTGGACCCTCCCCTTAACAACTAGACCCTCCCCTTAACAACTAGACCCTCCCCTTAACAACTGGACCCTCCCCTTAACAACTAGACCCTCCCCTTAACAACTAGACCCTCCCCTTAACAACTAGACCCTCCCCTTAACAACTGGACCCTCCCCTTAACAACTAGACCCTCCCCTTAACAACTAGACCCTCCCCTTAACAACTAGACCCTCCCTGTAACAACTGGACTCTCCCCTTAACAATTAGACCCTCCCTGTAACAACTGGACTCTCCCCTTAACAATTAGACCCTCCCCGTAACAACTGGACCCTCCCCGTAACAACTGGACCCTCCCCTTAACAACTGGACCCTCCCCTTAACAACTGGACCCTCCCTGTAACAACTGGACCCTCCCCTTAACAACTAGACCCTCCCCTTAACAACTAGACCCTCCCCTTAACAACTGGACCCTCCCCTTAACAACTAGACCCTCCCCGTAACAACTGGACCCTCCCCTTAACAACTAGACCCTCCCCTTAACAACTAGACCCTCCCCTTAACAACTGGACCCTCCCCTTAACAACTAGACCCTCCCCTTAACAACTAGACCCTCCCCTTAACAACTGGACTCTCCCCTTAACAACTAGACCCTCCCCTTAACAACTGGACCCTCCCCTTAACAACTAGACCCTCCCCTTAACAACCAGACCCTCCCCGTAACAACTAGACCCTCCCCTTAACAACTAGACCCTCCCCGTAACAACTGGACCCTCCCCTTAACAACTAGACCCTCCCCTTAACAACTAGACCCTCCCCGTAACAACTAGACCCTCCCCTTAACAACTGGACCCTCCCCGTAACAACTAGACCCTCCCCGTAACAACTAGACCCTCCCTGTAACAACTAGACCCTCCCCTTAACAACTAGACCCTCCCCTTAACAACTAGACCCTCCCCTTAACAACTAGACCCTCCCTGTAACAACTAGACCCTCCCCGTAACAACTGGACCCTCCCCTTAACAACTAGACCCTCCCCTTAACAACTGGACCCTCCCCGTAACAACTGGACCCTCCCCTTAACAACTAGACCCTCCCCTTAACAACTGGACCCTCCCCGTAACAACTAGACCCTCCCCGTAACAACTAGACCCTCCCCGTAACAACTGGACCCTCCCCTTAACAACTGGACCCTCCCCTTAACAACTGGACCCTCCCCTTAACAACTAGACCCTCCCCTTAACAACTAGACCCTCCCCTTAACAACTGGACCCTCCCCTTAACAACTAGACCCTCCCCTTAACAACTAGACCCTCCCCTTAACAACTAGACCCTCCCTGTAACAACTGGACTCTCCCCTTAACAATTAGACCCTCCCTGTAACAACTGGACTCTCCCCTTAACAATTAGACCCTCCCCGTAACAACTGGACCCTCCCCGTAACAACTGGACCCTCCCCTTAACAACTGGACCCTCCCCTTAACAACTGGACCCTCCCTGTAACAACTAGACTCTCCCCTTAACAACTAGACCCTCCCCTTAACAACTGGACCCTCCCCTTAACAACTAGACCCTCCCCTTAACAACTAGACCCTCCCCTTAACAACTAGACCCTCCCCTTAACAACTGGACCCTCCCCGTAACAACTGGACCCTCCCCTTAACAACTAGACCCTCCCCGTAACAACTGGACCCTCCCCTTAACAACTAGACCCTCCCCGTAACAACTAGACCCTCCCCGTAACAACTGGACCCTCCCCGTAACAACTGGACCCTCCCCGTAACAACTGGACCCTCCCCGTAACAACTGGACCCTCCCCGTAACAACTGGACCCTCCCCGTAACAACTGGACCCTCCCCGTAACAACTGGACCCTCCCCGTAACAACTGGACCCTCCCCGTAACAACTGGACCCTCCCCGTAACAACTGGACCCTCCCCGTAACAACTGGACCCTCCCCGTAACAACTGGACCCTCCCCTTAACAACTGGACCCTCCCCGTAACAACTGGACCCTCCCCGTAACAACTGGACCCTCCCCGTAACAACTAGACCCTCCCCTTAACAACTAGACCCTCCCCGTAACAACTAGACCCTCCCCGTAACAACTGGACTCTCCCCTTAACAACTAGACCCTCCCCGTAACAACTAGACCCTCCCCTTAACAACTAGACCCTCCCCGTAACAACTGGACTCTCCCCTTAACAACTAGACCCTCCCCTTAACAACTGGACCCTCCCCTTAACAACTGGACTCTCCCCTTAACAACTGGACTCTCCCCTTAACAACTAGACCCTCCCCGTAACAACTGGACTCTCCCCTTAACAACTAGACCCTCCCCGTAACAACTAGACCCTCCCCTTAACAACTGGACCCTCCCCGTAACAACTAGACCCTCCCCGTAACAACTAGACCCTCCCTGTAACAACTAGACCCTCCCCTTAACAACTAGACCCTCCCCTTAACAACTAGACCCTCCCCTTAACAACTAGACCCTCCCTGTAACAACTAGACCCTCCCCGTAACAACTGGACCCTCCCCTTAACAACTAGACCCTCCCCTTAACAACTGGACCCTCCCCGTAACAACTGGACCCTCCCCTTAACAACTAGACCCTCCCCTTAACAACTGGACCCTCCCCGTAACAACTAGACCCTCCCCGTAACAACTAGACCCTCCCTGTAACAACTGGACCCTCCCCTTAACAACTAGACCCTCCCCTTAACAACTGGACCCTCCCCTTAACAACTAGACCCTCCCCTTAACAACTAGACCCTCCCCTTAACAACTGGACCCTCCCCTTAACAACTAGACCCTCCCCTTAACAACTAGACCCTCCCCTTAACAACTAGACCCTCCCCTTAACAACTGGACCCTCCCCTTAACAACTAGACCCTCCCCTTAACAACTAGACCCTCCCCTTAACAACTAGACCCTCCCTGTAACAACTGGACTCTCCCCTTAACAATTAGACCCTCCCTGTAACAACTAGACCCTCCCCTTAACAATTAGACCCTCCCCGTAACAACTGGACCCTCCCCGTAACAACTGGACCCTCCCCTTAACAACTGGACCCTCCCCTTAACAACTGGACCCTCCCTGTAACTGCTGGACCCTCCCCTTAACAACTAGACCCTCCCCTTAACAACTGGACCCTCCCCTTAACAACTAGACCCTCCCCGTAACAACTGGACCCTCCCCTTAACAACTAGACCCTCCCCTTAACAACTAGACCCTCCCCTTAACAACTGGACCCTCCCCTTAACAACTAGACCCTCCCCTTAACAACTAGACCCTCCCCTTAACAACTGGACTCTCCCCTTAACAACTAGACCCTCCCCTTAACAACTGGACCCTCCCCTTAACAACTAGACCCTCCCCTTAACAACCAGACCCTCCCCTTAACAACTAGACCCTCCCCGTAACAACTGGACCCTCCCCTTAACAACTAGACCCTCCCCGTAACAACTGGACCCTCCCCTTAACAACTGGACCCTCCCCTTAACAACTAGACCCTCCCCTTAACAACCAGACCCTCCCCTTAACAACTAGACCCTCCCCGTAACAACTGGACCCTCCCCTTAACAACTAGACCCTCCCCTTAACAACTGGACCCTCCCCGTAACAACTAGACCCTCCCCTTAACAACTGGACCCTCCCCTTAACAACTAGACCCTCCCCTTAACAACTGGACCCTCCCCTTAACAACTGGACCCTCCCCTTAACAACTAGACCCTCCCCTTAACAACTAGACCCTCCCCTTAACAACTAGACCCTCCCCTTAACAACCAGGCCCTCCCCGTAACAACCTGTAGCTGTACAGGTAAACCTCACCTGTCCGTCAGTCAGTAGCCTCTCCTGTGCACAGATTAATGCTGTGTTCAAATGCTCCTTGGAAATCTCTGACATCTCCCTGGATCGCGTCCGATTGGTCGGTTGTGAAAGGGCAAGATCTGAGATCTCAACGTGGCTTCAGTCTCCTGCTTTCTGAGGAGCGCCTGAATGCAGCATGATGACCTCACCTGTCTGTCACATGACCTCACCTGTCTGTCACATGACCTCACCTGTCTGTCACATGACCTCACCTGTCTGTCACATGACCTCACCTGTCTGTCACATGACCTCACCTGTCTGTCACATGACCTCACCTGTCTGTCACATGACCTCACCTGTCTGTCACATGACCTCACCTGTCTGTCACAGTAACTCCTCCCCTGTTCAGGGAAACCTCCACTCAAATGCTTCTGTCCAAACTCACCTTTCTCCCCATCCCTCTCTCTCTCTCTCCCACCCCCTTTCTCCCACTCTCTCTCACCCTTCCCCCGCTTCCTCTTTCCCTCTCCCTCCCCTCCCTCTCCCTCCCCTCCCTCTCCCTCCCCCCCTCCGCCAGGTGCTGATTGAGATCGGCTGCCTGAGGAGGAAGTTCCTGTCGAGTCGTCCCAAGCCCTCCCTCTTCTCCTCCCCGGGCGCCACCTCCGTGTCCAGGGAGGTGGGCGGGGCCAGGGGCGGGGCCAGGGCGGGGGAGGGCACCGTGTTCTACGAGTCCACCGTGGACTGCTGCCTGCGGCTGGGTCAGGTGTTCCCCCACGAGCTCAACTGGAACCAGTGGATCAACTTCCCCGGGGGAGCGGGGCTGGAGGGCTAGGCTAACCATGGCTAGTAAGGGCTAGGCTAATTATGGCTTGGTTTGGCTAACCATGGCTAGGCTAATTATGGCTTGGTTTGGCTAACCATGGCTAGGCTAATTATGGCTTGGTTTGGCTAACCATGGCTAGTAAGGGCTAGGCTAGGCTAGGCTAATTATGGCTTGGTTTGGCTAACCATGGCTAGGCTAATTATGGCTTGGTTTGGCTAACCATGGCTAGGCTAATTATGGCTTGGTTTGGCTAACCATGGCTAGGCTAATTATGGCTTGGTTTGGCTAACCATGGCTAGGCTAATTATGGCTTGGTTAGGCTAACCATGGCTAACCTAGGCTAGTAATGGCTAGGTTAGGCTAACCATGGCTAAGCTAGGCTAGTAATGGCTAGGTTTGGCTAACCTATAGTCCCAATAGTTGTTGAAAGACTTAAGTTCAGTTGGATGTGTTGGACTAGGTTCTCAAAGGGACAGTTGGCGGCCGTTTTAGAGAACGTCTGGTCCAGTTCTGGTTTTACAGAGCTAGAACGTATGCCTTGTGTTATGTTTACGTGCAGGAATTCTGTTTACACATTTGTGAAAGCTGTTCGTTATTACTTTTAACTAAGTTTTTTTTGTTGTATGTTATGTTGCTAAATTGTAATTTTGAGAGTGGGACTTAATAAATAAAGATAGTTAAAAAGAGTGATGTTTCACCGTGAGTGGAAGGATGGGTGAGAGAGAGAGAAGGGATGACATGCAGGATATGTCTGCGGCTGGAATCGTACCGGGAGCCCTGCGGTACATGGTCAGCGCTTAATCCACTACGCCACCTAAGCGCCCCACCCTAACACATTCTGCAGTGATCCCAAGGCCGCTTGATGGGCTGTCGTCAATCCTAACTGTCATCTACACAGCGCTTCAATTTAGCGTTATGGAACGAGAAGCCGTGGTATATCGTGCCATATACCGTTTCCCCCCTAGCTGTGGCGATATCCACGATATACCACGGCTTCTCGTTCCATAACGCTTTTATACAACGGTTACCACATTTATCTATCAATATTTCACAAAAGAAAGACAAGACTTTTAATTAATGTATCTTAATGGAACTGTGATTTATTGTAAGTGTATTCGTCCGCTGAACAGTTGTTTATCGGTTGCTAATATATACAAACGCGGAGTAATATGAAAAGATGTCAACATTCCATTTAGCCGTGCGTATGTCATGGATATCGGCACGGCCGGAACGCAAACTGACCAATAGAGACAATGGACCGGATCTATCCGTTGTATAATAGTTTATTAACAGTTCATCATCATAGACACAGTACCGCACGTTTAAACATGATTCCATAACTTACGTCATATCATTCACATCAACAACACAGACAGAGTTCTTCAAGCTTTCATTGTTAACGTACGTTTGAGTGTAAAAATAGTTACTCTTCCTTAGACAGTCAAGCCAACATCGCTGTAACAGTTTTAACTCACAAACTCTCACAAAGAAATGCAATAATTATAGAATAACAAATGCCCTGATTTACTTGATTCATTCATTGTTTTTGCATGTTAACATCGAGTGACTTGCTTGTTCAACTTTGCTCTTATAAGTGCAGATAAAAAAAAAAATGAGTTGAGTCTAAGGCCCAATCCTGATTCCCTTTTCTACCGCTATGGCTCGTTTTCGAGTGTGACTCGATTTCAAGCCAAGGCCTTCGAACAGAGCCACAAGCCGTCGGGGTTGAAATCTACCCCTATGAAATGGGACAGCCCTTCACGACGTCATCAGCAGTGGTTTAAATAGACGCAGTACGGGTGACGCGTTATGTTGCCGGCGAATTCTCACATCTCGCAATGCCTTCTTCAGCTGTGTTTATTTCTGTTGCGTGTGCTATAAGCATCTTTTTTCCTTTATTATCAACACACCTGAGAAATCATGGAAGAGGGACAACCCTTCAAGACTGATACGTCATCAGGAGTATCGTAGAAAAGCATTGACGCTCGCGACTCATTCACAACTTCACTTTTACGCTATCAATCGATCAAACAAGTCATCAAATAAAAAAGAACAATGCTTCATTATCAGACCATGACAGAATAACGGCGCTCTAACCTGTATGAAACCTGTGCTCCTACCCTGCCAGTCTGCACTGATTTAGGACAACAGTGCAACAACTTCGCGGCTGAACTTTAGTTAAATTTACGGCGTCATATACCATCAATGGGAAACATGGAAAATGCATGACTTACATATTTAATTTTATGACGTTCCGAAATCCGAAGTGACAGGAACGCTGGAGAAACAGCCGCTGTCCACTGCATTAATTAACTACATGTCCTTGATGAGTCTCCCGCTCACTGCCCTCCAATCAGCCTACTATCACCTGAAAAACATAACAAGAATGAGAGGTTTCATGTCCAAGCAAGACCTTGAAAAACTCATCCATGCATTTGTTTCGAGTAGACTTGATTATTGTAATGGTCTACTAACAGGCCTATCTAAAGGAGCTGTTTGTAAATTGCAGCTCATCCAAAACGCCGCTGCTAGGGTCCTAACAAAAACAAAGAAATTTGAACACATTACACCAATCCTGAGATCCCTGCACTGGCTACCAGTCTCTCAGAGAATTGAATTCAAAATCCTCCTAATTACATACAAATCATAAAATGGTCTTGGACCAAAATACATATCAGATCTCCTCCCACCCTATATTCCCGCAAGGTCCCTAAGGTCAGCTGAGACAAATCAGCTAATAATTCCAAGAGTAAAAACAAAACACGGTGCAGCAGCTTTCAGTCGCGCTGCTGCATGCTCCTGGAACAAACTCCCTGAAGAAATCAAACAGGCCCAAACACTTAAAACATTTTAATCTAAGCTAAAAAAACCTTCATGTTTTGCACCAGTTATGATTAAACACAAACACTTCTATCAATGTCTTTTTTCCATTAACTATTGTCTTTTTAAATGTTTTATCTATTTACTTCTTATATTTGCTTTTATTCATTGTAATTTTTATTTTTATGCTCCTCTTGCTGTATTTTTAAATAATGCATGTAAAGCACTTTGAATTGCCCCTGTTGTATGAAATGTGCTATACAAATAAACTTGCCTTGCCTTGCCTTGCCTCTCTCTCTCTCCCTCTCTCTCTCTCTCTCTCTCTCTGAAATATCATCGATTCTATGAAAAGATCAACTTATTTTGTAAAATACAGACCAGTGCAAAATATATCTTGTATCTGTGTCACACTGCATGGAAAATAACACGTTATTCTCTGTTGTGAGTCAAACTAAGTGCTAGATATAGCTAACTTTGACCACTCACTGTAGGCTACCCTTAAATATGGACTGCTCATCATAATGTCTTCGGAGTCTAGAATCTCCCTCACACATGGTCTCAGAGACGTACCTGATTAATAAGCCAATGTTCAGAGCTCACCGCCGATTCGGTTTCATCACACAACTTAATGCAAGCAATTATTCTACCCAGCACGTCCCTGTTGTCCTCAGTTTCTTGGTTATAATGGGGTGTGTCTGTTTATCAATTTAACCTTGTTAGAGAGGAAACTGCCACGCTTTTTTTTTCAGGGTAATGTAATGTAGGTAATGCATTACTCATACTGGCTATTCTGACACTAACATACATGGTAAATGGACTGCACTTATATAGCGCCTTATTCCAAAGGCCTCTCATTCACCCATTCACACACACATTCACACACCAATGGCAGCAAGCTACCATGCAAGGTGCCGGCCCGCTCACTGGGAGCAATTTAGGGTTCAGTGTCTTGCCCATGGACACCCCCGACTTGATCAGAGTACATCTGACATTAGGTAGGTTTACCACAATATTTATTCATTACAACAACTAACACACCTGTGTTCTCTGAGCTTCAAGTAGTTCCATCTAGCTCAATTAAGACTTCCGGGTTTTATATAACGTTTTTACAAAAGTATGTCAGTAACTATTGGTGCAATTACATGTCATTTTACACATGTCTAGTATATTTGTATAAACTGGACAGAATCATTTTTTCAAAGGTTTCAATTAATCTCTGGTACCACTCTACCCGGCAACACTTCTAGAATACGGATCAGATGGGTTTGAGTGTAATTAAGTTAACGGTTAAATTGTTCCTGGTGGCGAAGATATTGGCTGTGATCGGAATGGTATACTAGCATACTGCATACTAGCATACTCAATGAGTATATACTGCATACTGCCTACTAAATTCATAATAAGTATGCGAAAACCAGCCGACCGTTTACACAGTATGCATACTGCCTCCCAGAATACTAACCCTCTCTCTGTCCTATGTGTGTGTGTGTGTGTGTGTGTGTATGTACGTGTGTATATGTGTCTGTGTGTGTGTGTGTGTGTGTGTGTGTGTGTGTGTACTAACCCTAACCCTTTCTCTGTCGTGTGTGTGCGTGTGCGTGTGTGTGTGTGTGTGTGTGTCTCTAGAGCTCGTCTCTGGGGCCAGTGGTCGTCCAGCGTCAGGCTGGATGGGAAGACCATCATCATCACAGGAGCCAACACCGGCATCGGCATGGCAACGGCCCTGGACCTGGCCAGGAGAGGTAGGCCACCACACACACACACACACACACACACACACATATACACACACACAGGACAGAGAGACGCACGCATGTACACACACACACACACACACACATATACACACACAGGACAGAGAGAGAGTTAATACACACACACACACACTCCCCTGGTGTTCTACCTCCCCCAGCCACAGACCCAGTAGTGTGTGTGTGTGTGTGTGTGTGTGTGTGTGTGTGTGTGTGTGTGTGTGTGTGTGTGTACTAACCCTCTCTCTCTGTTCTGTGTGTGTGTGTGTGTGTGTGTGTGTGCTTGTGCTTGTGCGTGTGCCTGCGCGTGTGTGTCTGTGTGTGTGTGTTTGTGTGTACTAACCCTCTCTCTGTCCTATGTGTGTGTGTATGTACGTGTGTATATGTGTCTGTGTCTGTGTCTGTGTCTGTGTGTGTGTGTGTGTGTGTGTGTACTAACCCTAACCCTTTCTCTGTCGTGTGTGTGCGTGTGTGTGTGTGTGTGTGTGTCTCTAGAGCTCGTCTCTGGGGCCAGTGGTCGTCCAGCGTCAGGCTGGATGGGAAGACCATCATCATCACAGGAGCCAACAGGCCCTGGACCTGGCCAGGAGAGGTAGGCCACCACACACACACACACACACACACACACACACACACACATATATACACACACACAGG
Source organism: Nansenia antarctica (assembly GCF_963989245.1). NCBI lineage: Eukaryota > Metazoa > Chordata > Actinopteri > Argentiniformes > Microstomatidae > Nansenia > Nansenia antarctica. The sequence continues at coordinate 3,261,883 of NC_137675.1, read as the reverse complement.
ACAGAGAGACGCACGCATGTACACACACACACACACACACACACACACACACACACACATACACACACAGGACAGAGAGAGAGTTAATACACACACACACACACTCCCCTGGTGTTCTACCTCCCCCAGCCTCAGACCCAGTAGTGTGTGTGTGTGTGTGTGTGTGTGTGTGTGTGTGTGTGTGTGTGTGTGTGTGTTATATTTGGAAGCCTTGGAAGTGTCCACAGACTAGTGGTCAGGGGTTTGCAGACAGCAGGAATCCCTAAGCCTAAAGCAAAGGCCCTGGCAAAATTCTGCTCAATATCTGCAATAGAGGAGAAGGTGTTACCTGTCTTACACTCAGACTGAAACACATAGAAGAAGGTGTTACCTGTCTTACACTCAGACTGAAACACATATGGAGGAGAAGGTGTTACCTGTCTTACACTCAGACTGAAACACATATGGAGGAGAAGGTGTTACCTGTCTTACACTCAGACTGAAACACATATGGAGGAGGAGGTGTTACCTGTCTTACACTCAGACTGAAACACATATGGAGGAGAAGGTGTTACCTGTCTTACACTCAGACTGAAACACATATGGGGGAGAAGGTGTTACCTGTCTTACACTCAGACTGAAACACATTGAGCAACCGAGTGTCCTATGCTGATGCAACTACTAATGTTTGTGTTCAAGAATTTTATTGTAAAATGTGAACGCAAATAAAGATACTAAAATGTGTGTGTGTGTGTGTGTGTGTGTGTGTGTGTGTGTGTGTGTGTGTGTGTGTGTGTGTGTGTAGGGGGTAAGGTGATCCTGGCCTGCAGGGACGTGTCCAGGGCGCGGGCGGCCCAGCAGGAGGTCATCCAGACCACGGGGAACCCCAACGTGCTGGTCCGCAGGCTGGACCTGGCAGACACCTCCTCCATCAGGGAGTTCGCTGAGCTCATCAACACAGGTAGGTAGGTGTGGGAGGGGGGGGGGGTGGAGACTTGTAACCTGTCCAATCTCTCTCTCTCTCTCTCTCTCTCTCTCTCTCTCTCTCTCTCTCGTTCTGTGTGTGTGTGTCTCTCCCTCTCTTCTATCTCTCTGTCTCTTTGCTCTTCTCTCTCTCTCTATCTCTCTCTCTCTCTCTCTCCTCTCTCTTTCTGCCCCTAGACAGACACAGGTAACACAGCCAGGTAACCCTCCAGCACCAGTGGCGTACCGCAAAATCCCGAGGCCCCCCCGCAAGGTGGCGGCGGGGGCCCTTTCGCAACGGAGGTTAAAAAAGACGTGCGTTTTTTAGAGTCCGATGCGTTATTGACGTTGTGAAATTTCGCAATATGCACTCTACATTCTAAATGCTTGACTTAGCAAAAGGTACAAACAAGTGAGAGCAATAGCCTATGACTAAAACCAAATGGTAGACTACATCAGTAGAATGTATTATAAGTAGAAAAGTACAAGCTTTATTTCTTTTAACAAAGTGTGGTGTGCACAGCAGTGCGATATCTGTAAACATACAATCTGTAGACTCTCCGCTAAGGGTTGCCAGATGGGATTGAGAATTTCCAACCTAACCAATCTAAAAACTTCTAAATCCACCAAAAACCAGCCCATCTGGCAACCCTGTCGCCGCTGCATCAGAGTGTACTTGTTGCGTAAAATTGGCCAGGGTTAGTCAAATCCTTTGTTGGACATCTCGTTTCTTAAGTCCTGGTATATTGTGGCATTTCTTTACTGTTTGCCATCTGGTCTAGGAATACCCAGGGAGACGCAGACAGCAGAAGTAGAATAGAATAGTAGAATAGAAAAAGAAACAGCTATATATACTGTAGCCTAACCATGCTGAATTATGTACCTGTATGATGCACTGACAGCCTGTGACTGTGAACCTGGCCGGACCCTGCCCTTCTGCCTGAGTTTGAGTATGATGCTGCCCAAATAAATGTTATTGTTTAGTGCTGTACGCTTTCGTGGTATTATATTGTGTGAATTATCATCTGTATGTTGTTTTTCTTTCACTTTTTTTTTCACTCATTTTTTATTTTATTTTTTTACAATATCGGACCGACAGTCCCACATACAGTATAGCGGCTATAATGTCCGAGTAGAGAATCTACCACCACCTAAAGAATGCTTATTGTACTTGTATCCATGTTGAAAGTGAATGACACAGGGACAGACAATCAGGCAGCAAGGTGCACCGAAGCGAACTGACACTGAACTCCTCATATAGGGCTTTCACACCGGCAAAGAACCGTGCCGGTTCGCGTTTGGGAACCTCCGAACGTTGGCGCTGTCTGGCGAACGAGCCCGCGTTGGTACACTGGTATGAACCCGGGCTCGTTCGCCAGACAGCGCCAACGTTCGGAGGTTTCCGAACGCGAACGGCCAGGTCAGCCTGCGCCATGCCAGCTGCAGTAACACTGGCCTCCACGCTGCTAGCAACAGGTGCATCAACGACGTTTGTCCCTGACCCAGTGCTAATTGCATCCCTACCCGTGTTAGTCTCAGAAGCTGCATTGGGTAAAAGAAAAGATGACATTTTTCGAAGTTTCCAAACAAGTTTGTATCCAATGTTAGGGGGCCCCCTAGTGGCTGGGCCCCCCCCGCGGTGCGTCGCCTGCGGGCCCGTCCGCTACGCCACTGTCCAGCACCCTGACCTCCTGGTGTGTGTGTGTGTGTGTGTGTGTGTGTGTGTGTGTGTGTGTGTGTGTGTTGCAGAGGAGCCTCAGCTCAACATCCTCATCAACAACGCGGGGGTCATGATGTGTCCGTACTCCAGGACCGCCGACGGCTTCGAGATGCAGTTTGGAGTGAACCACCTGGGTGAGACACACACACCTGTACATAGTCAACCACCTGGGTGAGACACACACACCTGTACATAGTCAACCACCTGGGTGAGACACACACACCTGTACATAGTCAACCACCTGGGTGAGACACACACACCTGTACATAGTCAACCACCTGGGTGAGACACACACACCTGTACATAGTCAACCACCTGGGTGAGACACACACACCTGTACATAGTCAACCACCTGGGTGAGACACACACACCTGTACATAGTCAACCACCTGGGTGAGACACACACACCTGTACATAGTCAACCACCTGGGTGAGACACACACACCTGTACATAGTCAACCACCTGGGTGAGTACGTTGTAAAAGTAAAGGAAGTAAAGGAAGAAATCTTTAGTAAAAGGTGTTTTTATTTGCTTTGTTTTTTAAATTAACACCAGTATTTACATACGTACATCATTATGTATCCATATACATACATCACTTCAGCACCATTTAATTTAAACAGAAATATAACGGTAGAATAAAGGAAGCAAGTCTAGTTGTCACTACCGTGTACTCGCTCTTCAGCTCAGTGAGTGTGAGACAGCGCCACCGCTCTCCCTGTGGTCGACAGCGGCATTGCAGCCTGATGTCTCACGGTCCTCTCGACACGTACTCACAAACAAAGAACAGCGATTTAAAGAAAACACATTGAATCCATTTGGCCGATGGGTATGAACTGTATTCGTTATACAGGGGGGATATACCGTGTTCTAGCTTAGGTTAAGATCTCAGACGGACAAAAACGGTAAAATATGCAAGTTCCATGTGCCGCATTGCATGATGGGGAAATCGAGCTACACCGTCGCCAAGAAGCTTAAACACCAGAGAGACTTCCCCACATAAAACGTGTGTTAGTCATCTTGGGTTTCGGGCTTGCCGCGGTGTTGAATTCTTTCTCAAATGGATTGGATTTAAGATACTGGTGGTTGACCCTAACCCAAGGCTCGTCACTTGAGTGGGTAATACAGGCCATACAGGCGCATCTTGGGGCCCCGAAAGGCGGCCCCACTATTACCCACTCATAGTAAAAAAAAATATAAATAAAATAAAAATGGGTTGATTAAAAGGTCGTCATGTCGGGAATTGTGAAACCTCGCAATCGAGCCAAACAAGTCTTGTTACTGTACAGTAACAGTAACTGTAGCCAGTGCAGAGAGGAGCTTTTCAAAGTTAAAACTAATTAAAACATACTTACGATCCACAATGTCCCAGGAGCGTCTCACTGGCCTTGCGGTTCTCAGTGTGAATCATAAAATAAGTGAGAGAATCTCATACAATGATGTAATCAATTATTTTGCTGCTATGAAGGCACGTAGAGTCAAGATCTAATATATAGGCTACTGTGAGAAATATACTGTGATTCATATTGAGAAATATACTGTGAACTACTTGTGGGCTATACTGCCAAATCAGCGGTGGCTGGTGAGTTTTATAATTTTGTTATTTATCTATTTTCTATCTATTTTTATCTCTTTTTTTCGGAAAGTTGTGACACAAACACGGAGCATCACCAGAAATTATCCTCAAAGTTTACCAATCATACATCAGATCACTATTCGAATATGCAGCACCAGCCTGGACCACAGCTTCACAACACCAGTTCAACAGACTCCAAACCATCCAAAACAAGGCAATAAAAATGGCATACAGACTCCCGATGTACATCAGCACTCAATACATCCACAGCATGTCCGGACTCCAAACCATCAAACAAAGAAACACCATTCTCACTCAGAAATATATCCAACGAGCAATCAACAATCCATCACTGACGCAGTTAATTCAAGAAGCACAATGGACCACCGGAACACCTCTCTCCAGGGGCACCAGACAAGGTTGCCCCCTATCTCCACTTCTTTTCGCTCTGGCAATAGAACCACTGGCAGAAAAAATTAGACAAGATCCCTATGTATCAGGCATAAGCGTGGGCAAAAATAACTTTAAGATAAATTTATTTGCGGATGATATTCTGTTATATTTAACGAACATAGATAAATCTATAGTCCCTTTGTTAAAAATATTCTCTGAATTCTCGGATATCTCAGGATATAAAATAAACATGGATAAAACTGAAATAATGGCAATTGGTAAACAAAAAAGAATAAACCCAGAATTGAAATTACCATTTAAGTGGACAAAAAATATTAAATATTTAGGTTGCTTAATTAGTGACAAAAAAACTCAGATCTATAGAGAGAACTTTATTCCACTACTCAATAACATGAAAGAGACTTTAAGTAAATGGAAAAATCTTCCTATAAATCTGACAGGCAGAATAAACTTGTTTAGGATGGCATGGCTTCCTAAGTTTCTTTTTTTGTTTTCAATTATACCAATTACTCCACCAAAAAAGTACTTTAATATGGTATACTCAGCCATAACAGATTTTATATGGGCAGGGAAAACACACAGAATTAGAAGGAATATTTTACACCTTCCTATGTCAGAGGGGGGCTTTAACCTTCCAGACTTGGAGCTATACCAACTGGCCGCCCAGGGGTTCTATCTGAGGCATATAGTCCAACACACAGCAGAAGAACAATGGATCCACATTGAAGATTCAGGTGTACATCCCCAAAACCTCTTAACTCTTTTATTTTCAGAACATAAGACTAAGAAAAAAGGAAACTTTATTGTAAATAATATAGAAACGTCATGGAAAAAAATTAAGAGGATACTGGGAGAATCAATATCAATCCCAAAAAGTACTATTTTGTGGAATAATCCTTGGATATCTCTTCAGAATGCTACAATAAATTGGTCTACATGGAGAACAAGGGGAATAGAAACTATAAACGACTTAGTAGGAGGGGATACCATTATTCCATGGCACGACTTCCAAAGTAAATATAAGTTGGCCAATGCTGAATATTTCAGATACATGCAGCTAAGAAGCTACATAAATCTAAATTTTAATTTAAAATCATTTGGGCAGCAGAGTACAATTGAGGATATCATATTTGATGGAGAAATTGATAAGAATTTGATAGGTAAAATTTATAGAACTCTACAGAAGACCTATGTAGCTGAAAAACTGTTAGAAAGTAGGATTGAGATGTGGAATCGAGACCTAGGAAGAACAGATATAGGTTTAAAATGGAAAGAGTGTTGGAATACTACAAATGACATGACAGTTAATGAAAATCTACGTTTAATCCAATATAAAATAATGTATAGAGTCTACCACACGCGAGATAAAATCCATAAGTATTATAGTAATGTATCAGATAACTGTTTAAAGTGTGGAAAAAAAGACTCACTAATACACGCATTCTGGGAGTGTCCCAGAGTACAGAAAACCTGGGTTGACATAGAACATTGGCTCTCAGGGGTACATAAGGAAAGATTCAAATTTGATCCTTCAATCTGTCTTTTCCAGGATGTAGCCACAGTAAGATACCCTAGGGGGTGGATAATTATGTACTCATCAATTATATTTAAAAAAACTAATACTTGGAAGTTGGAAATCAAGTAAACCTCCAACACTACAACAATGGAAAAACGAAATTCTTTATTATACCAATATAGAGAAGAATTTAGCCATAGACAATAATAAGAAAGATCAGTTTGAAAAGATATGGGGAGAGATAGTGAAGGCCTTAGCTAAGACGTAAAGATAGTGCAAGAAACATAGTACTAAGAGATTAATTTGATTATGCATTAGAATTATTAGTTAGATAAAGTATAGGGGGTAAACTGGGATAGACTTTAGACGGTTTTAAAAAAAAAAAGTGGGGCTTTGGGATGTTAGGATGTGTTGTGATGTTTGTCAAGGTGTGATGTGTTGTGATGTTTGTCAAGTTGTGATGTGTTATGATGTATATCAAGCTGTGAGGTGTGGTGATGTATGTCAAGTTGTGATGTGTTGTGATGTATGTCAAGTTGTGATGTGTTGTGATGTATGTCAAGCTGTGATGTGTTGTGATGTATGTCAAGCTGTGATGTGTGTGATGTATGTCAAGTTGTGATGTGTTGTGAGGTATGCCAAGCTGTGATGCGTTGTGATATATGTCAATTTGAGATGTGTTGTGATGTTTGTCAAGTTGTGATGTATTGTGATGTTTGTCAAGTAATGTGTGTATAATGTTCTGTGTAAAAAGAAAATGGAAAATAAAATCTTACAAAAAAAAAAAAAGGAACACCTCTCTCCATAATCCTGCAAAACAATCCACCATAACCATCAACATCCTGACTGACAATATGATTTTATGATTTTATATTTTTATTTCATTTACTAGATAATAACCTCCATGCATCCACCCATAAGCACTATTGAGCACTGTTGGCCTTTTTTCCTGTTGTCTATCTTCTATTTTATTGTTTTATCCTCACTATTCTTCTCTTATTCTTTTATTCTTTTATTCTTCTATCTTCTATTAAGAGGGAAAAAAAAGAAGAAAAAAACCTCCTATGGAAGCCATTGGCTCCTCTACCGCTCCTCCCCTCCATCTACCATTGGCTCCTCTACCGCTCCTCCCCTCCATCTACACCTCCACATCCAAGCGAAACGATGACAAACAAAGAACAGCGATTTAAAGAAAACACATTGGGGCGGCTGTGGCTCAGGAGGTAGAAACTGTAAACTTCCGCCAAGGTGGAATGCGGAAATGTTCATGACCATCAAACATGCGCAAACCCCTAGCGCGCGCTCTCTCTCTCTCTCTCTCTCTCTCTCTCTCTCTCTCTCTCTCTCTCTCTCTCTCTCTCTCTCTCTCTCTCTCTCTCTCTCTCTCAAAACGCCGCTGCTAGGGTCCTAACAAAAACAAAGACATTTGAACACATTACCAATCCTGAGATCCCTGCACTGGCTACCAGTCTCTCAGGGAATTGAATTCAAAACAATATAATGATTAGATCACTGGAAGAGATACAGCTACCCCAGCTATTCATTGACATTGTGAGAGATGTGTACCGAAGCTCCACCATCCAAGTAATCTGTGGGAAGCAGCTCACTCGCCCAACACCACTTCAGACAGGCATTAAAACTGGCTGTCCATGGAGCGCGGTTAATTTCATAATTGCCATCAACCAGTGGATTAAGTTGCTGTGTCAGTGTGCCCCTGAGGGTGTCATCTCCCCCAACCCAGTGCAGGGCTACGCAGATGATGTTGTCCTGGCCTCCAGGGAAGAGAGCGTCATCAAGAACATGCTCTGCAGGACGGATCGTTTTTTGGAATGGTCTGGCCTGGAGGTCAAAGCCAGCAAATGCGCTGTCCTGTATGAGAGGCGGAGTGGGGGGAACAGGTGGTACCACTCAAAAACAGACACACCCCCTGTGTTCTCTTTAGCAACACAGCCCATTCGTGTAAATTCTCTTCATGAGATGTACCCATATCTTGGACATAAAATTAACATCGCAGGAGAGTGGAAGGAGCAAGTCAATAACATCCTGACTGAGTTCACTTCCAGGCTGGACTTGATAGACAGTTGTCCTCTGCCACTAACTATGAAGTTAGAAGCCATCAGGCAGGTGGCCCTGTCCAAAGTTCAGCACCTCTTCTCCAATGTCCACATCCCCCAGAAAGTGTTGTGTGAAATGAACAACAAGACTGTGAGCGTAGTGCGCAGGTGGCTTGGACTCAATTCACACAGCACCCGTGACATCATCTTTCATCCCCAATGGGAGGGAGGGCTAGGGGTCCCCAATGTAGAATGGATCTACACCAGCATGAGAATTTCCCATCTTCTCAGGATGCTTAACAACGACGACAAGGACGTCAGGGAGCTGGCCCGCTCCTCCATGTTCCTGGACCTGAGGAGAAGGAAGGTCCCAGTTGCCAGGGGGGCGGAGCCCCACTTCCTTGGGTTCAAGAGGAAACCCAGCGGAAAATTGGACACTCATTCCGCTGGTTTTGGAGTTTGGTCTGATTGGCCAGACCTGAATGACCTCTGTGTCCGAGCCGGGGTGTCCCTGGAGTGGGTGCGGTCTGACTCTGAGACTGTTCGGGTCTCAGAGAACTGTATATCTGACCCTCTCACACAGGTCAGGGCAACAGCCTCCTTTGCTGGACACAGAGCCACCAGCTAACATCTAGAGGGGCCAGACGGACTCTCATGGACCTTCATCAACATCAACAACAACAACACTGGACTGGTCTGAAACTCCAGGGAAAACTGGCATGTCTTCCCACAGCTGATCACTCTGTTTCCCATTCTTTTCTAAAAAACACTGCACTCGATGAGGACATTGTCATATTCACAACCAAGGCCAGATTACAAGTCCTTCCTACCAGACTCAACCTCTCTATTTGGTTTCCCTCCACTCAGGTTCCTCATTGCTTGCACCACACCACAGAACAGGTTACAGAAACACTATCACATATCTTGAATGGCTGTTATGTTTAAAAAGGAATGTATATAGCATGTCATGACAGAATTGTGAGCCTTATAGTAAAGGACATATCACTCCACTTCCCAGTTACAGTGAAAATGTATGAACATGCTTGTGTCAATGCATCCATGTTCAATTTCTGTAATGACCAATGTCACTTTTCACAGTTGTCTGCTAACACACCAGATGTTGTTGTTGTTAATGAAGAGTCCAGAGAGGTGTCTGTATTAGAGGTAGCATGCACCTTTGATATAAGCCTAGAGGAAGCCTTCATGACTAAGGTCATGAAATACCAGCAGCTTGTAGACACCATCTCAGAGCTAGGCTATAGGTGTACGCTATTAGTCTTTATATTTGGCAGTCTTGGACATGTGCACAGATTGGTTGTCAGAGGACTACGTCTACTGGGAATGTCCAAGGGAGAAGCAAAAAGGCTCAGCAAGTATTGCTCTGTCTCTGCGATTATTGGCAGCCGCCATATATGGCGGAGACGGTGTTACTTGTACCCGTGAGTCTTGTCCTGTTGTATGTGAAAGACATTGTCCATGTCTGTTTGTGAATGCATCCCATCTGTGCCTTCAGTATTTGTGTCCCTGTATACTTGTTTCTATGTGGACAGAAATAAATGATTAAAATGTGTGTGTGTGTGTGTGTGTGTGTGTGTGTTATATTTGGAAGCCTTGGAAGTGTCCACAGACTAGTGGTCAGGGGTTTGCAGACAGCAGGAATCCCTAAGCCTAAAGCAAAGGCCCTGGCAAAATTCTGCTCAATATCTGCAATAGAGGAGAAGGTGTTACCTGTCTTAAACTCAGACTGAAACACATATGGAGCAGGTGTTACCTGTCTTACACTCAGACTGAAACACATATGGAGAAGTGTTACCTGTCTTACACTCAGACTGAAACACATAGGAGAAGGTGTTACCTGTCTTACACTCAGACTGAAACACATAGGAGAAGGTGTTACCTGTCTTACACTCAGACTGAAACACATATGGGGGAGAAGGTGTTACCTGTCTTACACTCAGACTGAAACACATATGGGGGAGAAGGTGTTACCTGTCTTACACTCAGACTGAAACACATATGGAGGAGAAGGTGTTACCTGTCTTACACTCAGACTGAAACACATATGGAGGAGTAGGTGTTACCTGTCTTACACTCAGACTGAAACACATATGGAGGAGGAGGTGTTACTTGTCTTACACTCAGACTGATACACATATGGGGGAGAAGGTGTTACCTGTCTTACACTCAGACTGAAACACATTGAGCAACCGAGTGTCCTATGCTGATGCAACTACTAATGTTTGTGTTCAAGAATTTTATTGTAAAATGTGAACGCAAATAAAGATACTAAAATGTGTGTGTGTGTGTGTGTGTGTGTGTGTGTGTGTGTGTGTGTGTGTGTGTGTGTGTGTGTAGGGGGGTAAGGTGATCCTGGCCTGTAGGGACGTGTCCAGGGCGCGGGCGGCCCAGCAGGAGGTCATCCAGACCACGGGGAACCCCAACGTGCTGGTCCGCAGGCTGGACCTGGCAGACACCTCCTCCATCAGGGAGTTCGCTGAGCTCATCAACACAGGTAGGTAGGTGTGGGAGGGGGGGGGGTGGAGACTTGTAACCTGTCCAATCTCTCTCTCTCTCTCTCTCTCTCTCGTTCTGTGTGTGTGTGTCTCTCCCTCTCTTCTATCTCTCTGTCTCTTTGCTCTTCTCTCTCTCTCTATCTCTCTCTCTCTCTCTCTCTCTCCTCTCTCTTTCTGCCCCTAGACAGACACAGGTAACACAGCCAGGTAACCCTCCAGCACCAGTGGCGTACCGCAAAATCCCGAGGCCCCCCCGCAAGGTGGCGGCGGGGGCCCTTTCGCAACGGAGGTTAAAAAAGACGTGCGTTTTTTAGAGTCCGATGCGTTATTGACGTTGTGAAATTTCGCAATATGCACTCTACATTCTAAATGCTTGACTTAGCAAAAGGTACAAACAAGTGAGAGCAATAGCCTATGACTAAAACCAAATGGTAGACTACATCAGTAGAATGTATTATAAGTAGAAAAGTACAAGCTTTATTTCTTTTAACAAAGTGTGGTGTGCACAGCAGTGCGATATCTGTAAACATACAATCTGTAGACTCCCTGCTAAGGGTTGCCAGATGGGATTGAGAATTTCCAACCTAACCAATCTAAAAACTTCTAAATCCACCAAAAACCAGCCCATCTGGCAACCCTGTCTCCGCTGCATCAGAGTGTACTTGTTGCGCAAAATTGGCCAGGGTTTGTCAAATCCTTTGTTGGACATCTCGTTTCTTAAGTCCTGGTATATTGTGGCATTTCTTTACTGTTTGCCATCTGGTCTAGGAATACCCAGGGAGACGCAGACAGCAGAAGTAGAATAGAATAGTAGAATAGAAAAAGAAACAGCTATATATACTGTAGCCTAACCATGCTGAATTATGTACCTGTATGATGCACTGACAGCCTGTGACTGTGAACCTGGCCGGACCCTGCCCTTCTGCCTGAGTTTGAGTATGATGCTGCCCAAATAAATGTTATTGTTTAGTGCTGTACGCTTTCGTGGTATTATATTGTGTGAATTATCATCTGTATGTTGTTTTTCTTTCACTTTTTTTTTCACTCATTTTTTATTTTATTTTTTTACAATATCGGACCGACAGTCCCACATACAGTATAGCGGCTATAATGTCCGAATAGAGAATCTACCACCACCTAAAGAATGCTTATTGTACTTGTATCCATGTTGAAAGTGAATGACACAGGGACAGACAATCAGGCAGCAAGGTGCACCGAAGCGAACTGACACTGAACTCCTCATATAGGGCTTTCACACCGGCAAAGAACCGTGCCGGTTCGCGTTTGGGAACCTCCGAACGTTGGCGCTGTCTGGCGAACGAGCCCGCGTTGGTACACTGGTATGAACCCGGGCTCGTTCGCCAGACAGCGCCAACGTTCGGAGGTTTCCGAACGCGAACGGCCAGGTCAGCCTGCGCCATGCCAGCTGCAGTAACACTGGCCTCCACGCTGCTAGCAACAGGTGCATCAACGACGTTTGTCCCTGACCCAGTGCTAATTGCATCCCTACCCGTGTTAGTCTCAGAAGCTGCATTGGGTAAAAGAAAAGATGACATTTTTCGAAGTTTCCAAACAAGTTTGTATCCAATGTTAGGGGGCCCCCTAGTGGCTGGGCCCCCCCCGCGGTGCGTCGCCTGCGGGCCCGTCCGCTACGCCACTGTCCAGCACCCTGACCTCCTGGTGTGTGTGTGTGTGTGTGTGTGTGTGTGTGTGTGTGTGTGTGTGTGTGTGTGTGTTGCAGAGGAGCCTCAGCTCAACATCCTCATCAACAACGCGGGGGTCATGATGTGTCCGTACTCCAGGACCGCCGACGGCTTCGAGATGCAGTTTGGAGTGAACCACCTGGGTGAGACACACACACCTGTACATAGTCAACCACCTGGGTGAGACACACACACCTGTACATAGTCAACCACCTGGGTGAGACACACACACCTGTACATAGTCAACCACCTGGGTGAGACACACACACCTGTACATAGTCAACCACCTGGGTGAGACACACACACCTGTACATAGTCAACCACCTGGGTGAGACACACACACCTGTACATAGTCAACCACCTGGGTGAGACACACACACCTGTACATAGTCAACCACCTGGGTGAGACACACACCTGTACATAGTCAACCACCTGGGTGAGTACGTTGTAAAAGTAAAGGAAGTAAAGGAAGAAATCTTTAGTAAAAGGTGTTTTTATTTGCTTTGTTTTTTAAATTAACACCAGTATTTACATACGTACATCATTATGTATCCATATACATACATCACTTCAGCACCATTTAATTTAAACAGAAATATAACGGTAGAATAAAGGAAGCAAGTCTAGTTGTCACTACCGTGTACTCGCTCTTCAGCTCAGTGAGTGTGAGACAGCGCCACCGCTCTCCCTGTGGTCGACAGCGGCATTGCAGCCTGATGTCTCACGGTCCTCTCGACCCGTACTCACAAACAAAGAACAGCGATTTAAAGAAAACACATTGAATCCATTTGGACGATGGGTATGAACTGTATTCGTTATACAGGGGGGATATACCGTGTTCTAGCTTAGGTTAAGATCTCAGACGGACAAAAACGGTAAAATATGCAAGTTCCATGTGCCGCATTGCATGATGGGGAAATCGAGCTACACCGTCGCCTAGAAGCTTAAACACCAGAGAGACTTCCCCACATAAAACGTGTGTAATTCAGTGGGTGTCGGGGTTGCCGCGGTGTTGAATTCTTTCTCAAATGGATTGGATTTAAGATACTGGTGGTTGACCCTAACCCAAGGCTCGTCACTTGAGTGGGTAATACAGGCCATACAGGCGCATCTTGGGGCCCCGAAAGGCGGCCCCACTATTACCCACTCATAGTAAAAAAAAATATAAATAAAATAAAAATGGGTTGATTAAAAGGTCGTCATGTCGGGAATTGTGAAACCTCGCAATCGAGCCAAACAAGTCTTGTTACTGTACAGTAACAGTAACTGTAGCCAGTGCAGAGAGGAGCTTTTCAAAGTTAAAACTAATTAAAACATACTTACGATCCACAATGTCCCAGGAGCGTCTCACTGGCCTTGCGGTTCTCAGTGTGAATCATAAAATAAGTGAGAGAATCTCATACAATGATGTAATCAATTATTTTGCTGCTATGAAGGCACGTAGAGTCAAGATCTAATATATAGGCTACTGTGAGAAATATACTGTGATTCATATTGAGAAATATACTGTGAACTACTTGTGGGCTATACTGCCAAATCAGCGGTGGCTGGTGAGTTTTATAATTTTGTTATTTATCTATTTTCTATCTATTTTTATCTCTTTTTTTCGGAAAGTTGTGACACAAACACGGAGCATCACCAGAAATTATCCTCAAAGTTTACCAATCATACATCAGATCACTATTCGAATATGCAGCACCAGCCTGGACCACAGCTTCACAACACCAGTTCAACAGACTCCAAACCATCCAAAACAAGGCAATAAAAATGGCATACAGACTCCCGATGTACATCAGCACTCAATACATCCACAGCATGTCCGGACTCCAAACCATCAAACAAAGAAACACCATTCTCACTCAGAAATATATCCAACGAGCAATCAACAATCCATCACTGACGCAGTTAATTCAAGAAGCACAATGGACCACCGGAACACCTCTCTCCAGGGGCACCAGACAAGGTTGCCCCCTATCTCCACTTCTTTTCGCTCTGGCAATAGAACCACTGGCAGAAAAAATTAGACAAGATCCCTATGTATCAGGCATAAGCGTGGGCAAAAATAACTTTAAGATAAATTTATTTGCGGATGATATTCTGTTATATTTAACGAACATAGATAAATCTATAGTCCCTTTGTTAAAAATATTCTCTGAATTCTCGGATATCTCAGGATATAAAATAAACATGGATAAAACTGAAATAATGGCAATTGGTAAACAAAAAAGAATAAACCCAGAATTGAAATTACCATTTAAGTGGACAAAAAATATTAAATATTTAGGTTGCTTAATTAGTGACAAAAAAACTCAGATCTATAGAGAGAACTTTATTCCACTACTCAATAACATGAAAGAGACTTTAAGTAAATGGAAAAATCTTCCTATAAATCTGACAGGCAGAATAAACTTGTTTAGGATGGCATGGCTTCCTAAGTTTCTTTTTTTGTTTTCAATTATACCAATTACTCCACCAAAAAAGTACTTTAATATGGTATACTCAGCCATAACAGATTTTATATGGGCAGGGAAAACACACAGAATTAGAAGGAATATTTTACACCTTCCTATGTCAGAGGGGGGCTTTAACCTTCCAGACTTGGAGCTATACCAACTGGCCGCCCAGGGGTTCTATCTGAGGCATATAGTCCAACACACAGCAGAAGAACAATGGATCCACATTGAAGATTCAGGTGTACATCCCCAAAACCTCTTAACTCTTTTATTTTCAGAACATAAGACTAAGAAAAAAGGAAACTTTATTGTAAATAATATAGAAACGTCATGGAAAAAAATTAAGAGGATACTGGGAGAATCAATATCAATCCCAAAAAGTACTATTTTGTGGAATAATCCTTGGATAGCTCTTCAGAATGCTACAATAAATTGGTCTACATGGAGAACAAGGGGAATAGAAACTATAAACGACTTAGTAGGAGGGGATACCATTATTCCATGGCACGACTTCCAAAGTAAATATAAGTTGGCCAATGCTGAATATTTCAGATACATGCAGCTAAGAAGCTACATAAATCTAAATTTTAATTTAAAATCATTTGGGCAGCAGAGTACAATTGAGGATATCATATTTGATGGAGAAATTGATAAGAATTTGATAGGTAAAATTTATAGAACTCTACAGAAGACCTATGTAGCTGAAAAACTGTTAGAAAGTAGGATTGAGATGTGGAATCGAGACCTAGGAAGAACAGATATAGGTTTAAAATGGAAAGAGTGTTGGAATACTACAAATGACATGACAGTTAATGAAAATCTACGTTTAATCCAATATAAAATAATGTATAGAGTCTACCACACGCGAGATAAAATCCATAAGTATTATAGTAATGTATCAGATAACTGTTTAAAGTGTGGAAAAAAAGACTCACTAATACACGCATTCTGGGAGTGTCCCAGAGTACAGAAAACCTGGGTTGACATAGAACATTGGCTCTCAGGGCAGTGGCGGATACAGAAAGTGGCTGATGGGTAGGCCTGGAAAAATCTGGGTAGGCCTGAGTGAAACTCATCACCGCACGTTTTAGACCTATGTATGAGCAGCCAGATGGATGGAACACAACCGGGCTCGCGATCATAGGCGCCGATTTATGTTTCTGCCCGTGGGTGCTCGAAACATTTGGGTACGACCAACACGCATGCACACGCACGCACACGCACGCACACACGCAAAATATTCGCAGGGACTGGAGGAGATCACTATGCAGACCATGAAACGAACGGAAAATAAATAAAGTACCTGTCTACCCAGAGAATGCAACGGACAGCCAAACAAGTTATTATAATACACACACGCAAGGCATTCAAGCGCACGCAATAGTCAATGAATTAACCAATAACCATCAACTATGGAGGACCAAGTATAGAAATTGTAATAAGAAATGCCTGTATTATCATTTGCAAGCTTTTAACTGTGGGTGTTGACAGTCCAGTGCAAACCGAAAGCTCAAGTTGAATCATACATGTACCTGGCTCGGACCAGTTGTGGTGATCCATCATTTTATTACAAAACCTAACGCTGCTTATTAGGGGATTTACGTAAACTGGTGTATACACATATTGTTGTGTAAAGTTGTGTGCTTCTATTGTATTATATTATTATATCCAGTGAAGGCATACACAATGTTGTTCCACACAAATGTTCCCTCTTCGTTTTAATCTTGGAAAGTCTCATAAAAAATATACTTCACCGAACTATTATTATATAACTATTATTACTACTATCAGCGCTGTCTCGGACTCTCCGCACGTCGGCGTGTGGCGTCATCATCTGTTATTGTGAATAAATAAGATTTCTAGACAAGGCCTGGTCCAAACTTTCATTATTTTCACTGACTTCCAGACGTGGCTTTTTAAGAAAGCGGGACAATGTTAGCTGTTTAGCCATCGTAGCGCGCACACTGAACAACTGGTCAAGGTCAACTGAACAATCAGAGTAAACGTAAAAGAGGAAGCAATGTAAACGTAAGAGAGGAAGTTGAATATTATTAGTATTAATACATACTTGTAATCATTTCCAAGACAAAACTATTCACATTACAGTTAGTTAGTGAAAATTAAACTTAAAAAATATTTTATTATTAAAAAATATGTATTTTTATGAATCTGACTGGGTGGGCCAGCTGTCAATCTGGGCGGGCCTAGGCCCACCCAGGCCCACCCATAGATCCGCGCCTGTCTCAGGGGTACATAAGGAAAGATTCAAATTTGATCCTTCAATCTGTCTTTTCCAGGATGTAGCCACAGTAAGATACCCTAGGGGGTGGATAATTATGTACTCATCAATTATATTTAAAAAACTAATACTTGGAAGTTGGAAATCAAGTAAACCTCCAACACTACAACAATGGAAAAACGAAATTCTTTATTATACCAATATAGAGAAGAATTTAGCCATAGACAATAATAAGAAAGATCAGTTTGAAAAGATATGGGGAGAGATAGTGAAGGCCTTAGCTAAGACGTAAAGATAGTGCAAGAAACATAGTACTAAGAGATTAATTTGATTATGCATTAGAATTATTAGTTAGATAAAGTATAGGGGGTAAACTGGGATAGACTTTAGACGGTTTTTAAAAAAAAAAGTGGGGCTTTGGGATGTTAGGATGTGTTGTGATGTTTGTCAAGGTGTGATGTGTTGTGATGTTTGTCAAGTTGTGATGTGTTATGATGTATATCAAGCTGTGAGGTGTGGTGATGTATGTCAAGTTGTGATGTGTTGTGATGTATGTCAAGTTGTGATGTGTTGTGATGTATGTCAAGTCGTGATGTGTTGTGATGTATGTCAAGCTGTGATGTGTGTGATGTATGTCAAGTTGTGATGTGTTGTGAGGTATGCCAAGCTGTGATGCGTTGTGATATATGTCAATTTGAGATGTGTTGTGATGTTTGTCAAGTTGTGATGTATTGTGATGTTTGTCAAGTAATGTGTGTATAATGTTCTGTGTAAAAAGAAAATGGAAAATAAAATCTTACAAAAAAAAAAAGGAACACCTCTCTCCATAATCCTGCAAAACAATCCACCATAACCATCAACATCCTGACTGACAATATGATTTTATGATTTTATATTTTTATTTCATTTACTAGATAATAACCTCCATGCATCCACCCATAAGCACTATTGAGCACTGTTGGCCTTTTTTCCTGTTGTCTATCTTCTATTTTATTGTTTTATCCTCACTATTCTTCTCTTATTCTTTTATTATTTTATTCTTCTATCTTCTATTAAGAGGGAAAAAAAAGAAGAAAAAAACCTCCTATGGAAGCCATTGGCTCCTCTACCGCTCCTCCCCTCCATCTACCATTGGCTCCTCTACCGCTCCTCCCCTCCATCTACACCTCCACATCCAAGCGAAACGATGACAAACAAAGAACAGCGATTTAAAGAAAACACATTGGGGCGGCTGTGGCTCAGGAGGTAGAAACTGTAAACTTCCGCCAAGGTGGAATGCGGAAATGTTCATGACCATCAAACATGCGCAAACCCCTAGCGCGCTCGCTCTCTCTCTCTCTCTCTCTCTCTCTCTCTCTCTCTCTCTCTCTCTCTCTCTCTCTCTCTCTCTCTCTCTCTCTCTCTCTCTCTCTCTCTCTCTCTCTCTCTCTCTCTCTCTCTCTCTCAAAACGCCGCTGCTAGGGTCCTAACAAAAACAAAGACATTTGAACACATTACCAATCCTGAGATCCCTGCACTGGCTACCAGTCTCTCAGGGAATTGAATTCAAAACAATATAATGATTAGATCACTGGAAGAGATACAGCTACCCCAGCTATTCATTGACATTGTGAGAGATGTGTACCGAAGCTCCACCATCCAAGTAATCTGTGGGAAGCAGCTCACTCGCCCAACACCACTTCAGACAGGCATTAAAACTGGCTGTCCATCGAGCGCGGTTAATTTCATAATTGCCATCAACCAGTGGATTAAGTTGCTGTGTCAGTGTGCCCCTGAGGGTGTCATCTCCCCCAACCCAGTGCAGGGCTACGCAGATGATGTTGTCCTGGCCTCCAGGGAAGAGAGCGTCATCAAGAACATGCTCTGCAGGACGGATCGTTTTTTGGAATGGTCTGGCCTGGAGGTCAAAGCCAGCAAATGCGCTGTCCTGTATGAGAGGCGGAGTGGGGGGAACAGGTGGTACCACTCAAAAACAGACACACCCCCTGTGTTCTCTTTAGCAACACAGCCCATTCGTGTAAATTCTCTTCATGAGATGTACCCATATCTTGGACATAAAATTAACATCGCAGGAGAGTGGAAGGAGCAAGTCAATAACATCCTGACTGAGTTCACTTCCAGGCTGGACTTGATAGACAGTTGTCCTCTGCCACTAACTATGAAGTTAGAAGCCATCAGGCAGGTGGCCCTGTCCAAAGTTCAGCACCTCTTCTCCAATGTCCACATCCCCCAGAAAGTGTTGTGTGAAATGAACAACAAGACTGTGAGCGTAGTGCGCAGGTGGCTTGGACTCAATTCACACAGCACCCGTGACATCATCTTTCATCCCCAATGGGAGGGAGGGCTAGGGGTCCCCAATGTAGAATGGATCTACACCAGCATGAGAATTTCCCATCTTCTCAGGATGCTTAACAACGACGACAAGGACGTCAGGGAGCTGGCCCGCTCCTCCATGTTCCTGGACCTGAGGAGAAGGAAGGTCCCAGTTGCCAGGGGGGCGGAGCCCCACTTCCTTGGGTTCAAGAGGAAACCCAGCGGAAAATTGGACACTCATTCCGCTGGTTTTGGAGTTTGGTCTGATTGGCCAGACCTGAATGACCTCTGTGTCCGAGCCGGGGTGTCCCTGGAGTGGGTGCGGTCTGACTCTGAGACTGTTCGGGTCTCAGAGAACTGTATATCTGACCCTCTCACACAGGTCAGGGCAACAGCCTCCTTTGCTGGACACAGAGCCACCAGCTAACATCTAGAGGGGCCAGACGGACTCTCATGGACCTTCATCAACATCAACAACAACAACACTGGACTGGTCTGAAACTCCAGGGAAAACTGGCATGTCTTCCCACAGCTGATCACTCTGTTTCCCATTCTTTTCTAAAAAACACTGCACTCGATGAGGACATTGTCATATTCACAACCAAGGCCAGATTACAAGTCCTTCCTACCAGACTCAACCTCTCTATTTGGTTTCCCTCCACTCAGGTTCCTCATTGCTTGCACCACACCACAGAACAGGTTACAGAAACACTATCACATATCTTGAATGGCTGTTATGTTTAAAAAGGAATGTATATAGCACGTCATGACAGAATTGTGAGCCTTATAGTAAAGGACATATCACTCCACTTCCCAGTTACAGTGAAAATGTATACACATGCTTGTGTCAATGCATCCATGTTCAATTTCTGTAATGACCAATGTCACTTTTCACAGTTGTCTGCTAACACACCAGATGTTGTTGTTGTTAATGAAGAGTCCAGAGAGGTGTCTGTATTAGAGGTAGCATGCACCTTTGATATAAGCCTAGAGGAAGCCTTCATGACTAAGGTCATGAAATACCAGCAGCTTGTAGACACCATCTCAGAGCTAGGCTATAGGTGTACGCTATTAGTCTTTATATTTGGCAGTCTTGGACATGTGCACAGATTGGTTGTCAGAGGACTACGTCTACTGGGAATGTCCAAGGGAGAAGCAAAAAGGCTCAGCAAGTATTGCTCTGTCTCTGCGATTATTGGCAGCCGCCATATATGGCGGAGACAGTGTTACTTGTACCCGTGAGTCTTGTCCTGTTGTATGTGAAAGACATTGTCCATGTCTGTTTGTGAATGCATCCCATCTGTGCCTTCAGTATTTGTGTCCCTGTATACTTGTTTCTATGTGGACAGAAATAAATGATTAAAATGTGTGTGTGTGTGTGTGTGTTATATTTGGAAGCCTTGGAAGTGTCCACAGACTAGTGGTCAGGGGTTTGCAGACAGCAGGAATCCCTAAGCCTAAAGCAAAGGCCCTGGCAAAATTCTGCTCAATATCTGCAATAGAGGAGAAGGTGTTACCTGTCTTACACTCAGACTGAAACACATATGGAGAAGGTGTTACCTGTCTTACACTCAGACTGAAACACATATGGAGAAGGTGTTACCTGTCTTACACTCAGACTGAAACACATAGGAGAAGGTGTTACCTGTCTTACACTCAGACTGAAACACATATGGAGAAGGTGTTACCTGTCTTACACTCAGACTGAAACACATAGGAGAAGGTGTTACCTGTCTTACACTCAGACTGAAACACATATGGGGGAGAAGGTGTTACCTGTCTTACACTCAGACTGAAACACATATGGGGGAGAAGGTGTTACCTGTCTTACACTCAGACTGAAACACATATGGAGGAGAAGGTGTTACCTGTCTTACACTCAGACTGAAACACATATGGAGGAGAAGGTGTTACCTGTCTTACACTCAGACTGAAACACATATGGAGGAGGAGGTGTTACCTGTCTTACACTCAGACTGATACACATATGGAGGAGAAGGTGTTACCTGTCTTACACTCAGACTGAAACACATATGGAGGAGAAGGTGTTACCTGTCTTACACTCAGACTGAAACACATTGAGCAACCGAGTGTCCTATGCTGATGCAACTACTAATGTTTGTGTTCAAGAATTTTATTGTAAAATGTGAACGCAAATAAAGATACTAAAATGTGTGTGTGTGTGTGTGTGTGTGTGTGTGTAGGGGGTAAGGTGATCCTGGCCTGTAGGGACGTGTCCAGGGCGCGGGCGGCCCAGCAGGAGGTCATCCAGACCACGGGGAACCCCAACGTGCTGGTCCGCAGGCTGGACCTGGCAGACACCTCCTCCATCAGGGAGTTCGCTGAGCTCATCAACACAGGTAGGTAGGTGTGGGAGGGGGGGGGGGTGGAGACTTGTAACCTGTCCAATCTCTCTCTCTCTCTCTCTCTCTCTCTCTCTCTCTCTCTCTCTCTCTCTCTCGTTCTGTGTGTGTGTGTCTCTCCCTCTCTTCTATCTCTCTGTCTCTTTGCTCTTCTCTCTCTCTCTATCTCTCTCTCTCTCTCTCTCTCTCTCTCTCTCCTCTCTCTTTCTGCCCCTAGACAGACACAGGTAACACAGCCAGGTAACCCTCCAGCACCAGTGGCGTACCGCAAAATCCCGAGGCCCCCCCGCAAGGTGGCGGCGGGGGCCCTTTCGCAACGGAGGTTAAAAAAGACATGCGTTTTTTAGAGTCCGATGCGTTATTGACGTTGTGAAATTTCGCAATATGCACTCTACATTCTAAATGCTTGACTTAGCAAAAGGTACAAACAAGTGAGAGCAATAGCCTATGACTAAAACCAAATGGTAGACTACATCAGTAGAATGTATTATAAGTAGAAAAGTACAAGCTTTATTTCTTTTAACAAAGTGTGGTGTGCACAGCAGTGCGATATCTGTAAACATACAATCTGTAGACTCTCCGCTAAGGGTTGCCAGATGGGATTGAGAATTTCCAACCTAACCAATCTAAAAACTTCTAAATCCACCAAAAACCAGCCCATCTGGCAACCCTGTCTCCGTTGCATCAGAGTGTACTTGTTGCGCAAAATTGGCCAGGGTTTGTCAAATCCTTTGTTGGACATCTCGTTTCTTAAGTCCTGGTATATTGTGGCATTTCTTTACTGTTTGCCATCTGGTCTAGGAATACCCAGGGAGACGCAGACAGCAGAAGTAGAATAGAATAGTAGAATAGAAAAAGAAACAGCTATATATACTGTAGCCTAACCATGCTGAATTATGTACCTGTATGATGCACTGACAGCCTGTGACTGTGAACCTGGCCGGACCCTGCCCTTCTGCCTGAGTTTGAGTATGATGCTGCCCAAATAAATGTTATTGTTTAGTGCTGTACGCTTTCGTGGTATTATATTGTGTGAATTATCATCTGTATGTTGTTTTTCTTTCACTTTTTTTTTCACTCATTTTTTATTTTATTTTTTTACAATATCGGACCGACAGTCCCACATACAGTATAGCGGCTATAATGTCCGAATAGAGAATCTACCACCACCTAAAGAATGCTTATTGTACTTGTATCCATGTTGAAAGTGAATGACACAGGGACAGACAATCAGGCAGCAAGGTGCACCGAAGCGAACTGACACTGAACTCCTCATATAGGGCTTTCACACCGGCAAAGAACCGTGCCGGTTCGCGTTTGGGAACCTCCGAACGTTGGCGCTGTCTGGCGAACGAGCCCGCGTTGGTACACTGGTATGAACCCGGGCTCGTTCGCCAGACAGCGCCAACGTTCGGAGGTTTCCGAACGCGAACGGCCAGGTCAGCCTGCGCCATGCCAGCTGCAGTAACACTGGCCTCCACGCTGCTAGCAACAGGTGCATCAACGACGTTTGTCCCTGACCCAGTGCTAATTGCATCCCTACCCGTGTTAGTCTCAGAAGCTGCATTGGGTAAAAGAAAAGATGACATTTTTCGAAGTTTCCAAACAAGTTTGTATCCAATGTTAGGGGGCCCCCTAGTGGCTGGGCCCCCCCCGCGGTGCGTCGCCTGCGGGCCCGTCCGCTACGCCACTGTCCAGCACCCTGACCTCCTGGTGTGTGTGTGTGTGTGTGTGTGTGTGTGTGTGTGTTGCAGAGGAGCCTCAGCTCAACATCCTCATCAACAACGCGGGGGTCATGATGTGTCCGTACTCCAGGACCGCCGACGGCTTCGAGATGCAGTTTGGAGTGAACCACCTGGGTGAGACACACACACCTGTACATAGTCAACCACCTGGGTGAGACACACACACCTGTACATAGTCAACCACCTGGGTGAGACACACACACCTGTACATAGTCAACCACCTGGGTGAGACACACACACCTGTACATAGTCAACCACCTGGGTGAGACACACACACCTGTACATAGTCAACCACCTGGGTGAGTACGTTGTAAAAGTAAAGGAAGTAAAGGAAGAAATCTTTAGTAAAAGGTGTTTTTATTTGCTTTGTTTTTTAAATTAACACCAGTATTTACATACGTACATCATTATGTATCCATATACATACATCACTTCAGCACCATTTAATTTAAACAGAAATATAACGGTAGAATAAAGGAAGCAAGTCTAGTTGTCACTACCGTGTACTCGCTCTTCAGCTCAGTGAGTGTGAGACAGCGCCACCGCTCTCCCTGTGGTCGACAGCGGCATTGCAGCCTGATGTCTCACGGTCCTCTCGACACGTACTCACAAACAAAGAACAGCGATTTAAAGAAAACACATTGAATCCATTTGGCCGATGGGTATGAACTGTATTCGTTATACAGGGGGGATATACCGTGTTCTAGCTTAGGTTAAGATCTCAGACGGACAAAAACGGTAAAATATGCAAGTTCCATGTGCCGCATTGCATGATGGGGAAATCGAGCTACACCGTCGCCAAGAAGCTTAAACACCAGAAAGACTTCCCCACATAAAACGTGTGTAATTCATCTTGGGTTCGGGATTGCCGCGGTGTTGAATTCTTTCTCAAATGGATTGGATTTAAGATACTGGTGGTTGACCCGAACCCAAGGCTCGTCACTTGAGTGGGTAATACAGGCCATACAGGCGCATCTTGGGGCCCCGAAAGGCGGCCCCACTATTACCCACTCATAGTAAAAAAAAATATAAATAAAATAAAAATGGGTTGATTAAAAGGTCGTCATGTCGGGAATTGTGAAACCTCGCAATCGAGCCAAACAAGTCTTGTTACTGTACAGTAACAGTAACTGTAGCCAGTGCAGAGAGGAGCTTTTCAAAGTTAAAACTAATTAAAACATACTTACGATCCACAATGTCCCAGGAGCGTCTCACTGGCCTTGCGGTTCTCAGTGTGAATCATAAAATAAGTGAGAGAATCTCATACAATGATGTAATCAATTATTTTGCTGCTATGAAGGCACGTAGAGTCAAGATCTAATATATAGGCTACTGTGAGAAATATACTGTGATTCATATTGAGAAATATACTGTGAACTACTTGTGGGCTATACTGCCAAATCAGCGGTGGCTGGTGAGTTTTATAATTTTGTTATTTATCTATTTTCTATCTATTTTTATCTCTTTTTTTCGGAAAGTTGTGACACAAACACGGAGCATCACCAGAAATTATCCTCAAAGTTTACCAATCATACATCAGATCACTATTCGAATATGCAGCACCAGCCTGGACCACAGCTTCACAACACCAGTTCAACAGACTCCAAACCATCCAAAACAAGGCAATAAAAATGGCATACAGACTCCCGATGTACATCAGCACTCAATACATCCACAGCATGTCCGGACTCCAAACCATCAAACAAAGAAACACCATTCTCACTCAGAAATATATCCAACGAGCAATCAACAATCCATCACTGACGCAGTTAATTCAAGAAGCACAATGGACCACCGGAACACCTCTCTCCATAATCCTGCAAAACAATCCACCATAACCATCAACATCCTGACTGACAATATGATTTTATGATTTTATATTTTTATTTCATTTACTAGATAATAACCTCCATGCATCCACCCATAAGCACTATTGAGCACTGTTGGCCTTTTTTCCTGTTGTCTATCTTCTATTTTATTGTTTTATCCTCACTATTCTTCTCTTATTCTTTTATTATTTTATTCTTCTATCTTCTATTAAGAGGAAAAAAAAAGAAGAAAAAAAACTCCTATGGAAGCCATTGGCTCCTCTACCGCTCCTCCCCTCCATCTACCATTGGCTCAGCTACCGCTCCTCCCCTCCATCTACACCTCCACATCCAAGCGAAACGATGACAAACAAAGAACAGCGATTTAAAGAAAACACATTGGGGCGGCTGTGGCTCAGGAGGTAGAAACTGTAAACTTCCGCCAAGGTGGAATGCGGAAATGTTCATGACCATCAAACATGCGCAAACCCCTAGCTAGCTAGCTAGCTAGCTAGCGCTCTCTCTCTCTCTCTCTCTCTCTCTCTCTCTCTCTCTCTCTCTCTCTCTCTCTCTCTCTCTCTCTCTCTCTCTCTCTCTCTCTCTCTCTCTCTCTCTCTCTCTCTCTCTCTCTCTCTCTCTCTCTCTCTCTCTCTCTCTCTCTCTCTCTCTCTCTCTCTCTCTCTCTCTCTCTCTCTCTCTCTCTCTCTCTCTCTCTCTCTCAAAACGCCACTGCTAGGGTCCTAACAAAAACAAAGACATTTGAACACATTACCAATCCTGAGATCCCTGCACTGGCTACCAGTCTCTCAGGGAATTGAATTCAAAATCCTCCTAATTACATACAAATCACAAAATGGTCTTGGACCAAAATACATATCAGATCTCCTCCCACCCTATATTCCCGCAAGGTCCCTAAGGTCAGCTGAGACAAATCAGCTAATAATTCCAAGAGTAAAAACAAAACACGGTGCAGCAGCTTTCAGTCACGCTGCTGCATGCTCCTGGAACAAACTCCCTGAAGAAATCAAACAGGCCCAAACCCTTAAAATATTTAAATCTAAGCTAAAAACCTTCATGTTTTGCACCAGTTATGATTAAACACAAACACTTCTATCAATGTCTTTTTACCATTAACTATTGTCTTTTTAAATGTTTTATCTATTTACTTCTTATATTTGCTTTTATTCATTGTAATTTTTATTTGCTTATGCTCCTCTTGTGGAGGGATGTGGAGGGATATGGAGTGGTGTAGAGGGATGTAGAGGGATGTAGAGATTGTGGAGGGATGTAGAGGGATGTGGAGGGATGTAGAGGGATGTAGAGGTATGTGGAGGGATGTAGAGGGATGTAGAGGGGTGTAGAGGGGTGTAGAGGGATGTAGAGTGATGTAGAGGGATGTGGAGGGATGTAGAGGGATGTAGAGGGATGTAGAGGGATGTAGAGGGATGTAGAGGGATGTAGAGGGATGTGGAGGGATGTGGAGGGATGTAGAGGGATGTAGAGGGATGTGGAGGGATGTGGAGGGATGTAGAGGGATGTAGAGGGATGTAGAGGTATGTGGAGGGATGTAGAAGGATGTGGAGGGATGTAGAGGAATATGGAGGGATATGATTAAACACAAACACTTCTATCAATGTCTTTTTACCATTAACTATTGTCTTTTTAAATGTTTTATCTATTTACTTCTTATATTTGCTTTTATTAATTGTATTTTTTTTTTCTTATGCTCCTCTTGCTGTATTTTTAAATAATGCATGTAAAGCACTTTGAATTGCCCCTGTTGTATGAAATGTGCTATACAAATAAACTTGCCTTGCCTTGCCTTGCCTTGCCTCCATCAAAAATGTCACATCCATCAATAATATTACATAATAACAACTGCTCGGATTAGATTGCGAGTTGTTTTGGTATGCCGCAATACAATTTATACCACCAGGGGGGGGGGGGGGAATTCGCGCCTATCATGCACATATCAGCCTGTGGATAGAAAACTTTAGATAGATAACTTTACATTAAATATGTCTACCATCATCCGCTGTCAAACACCACAATTTATTTCATGATTGTACATCTCTGAAATGTTAATCGCGCACATTTCTATGGGTCAGTTGCCGGGGCAGAGGAACGAGTGAATGAGTGCTCCGGTAGTCTAATGGAAGTGATCAGGCATAACAGCGATTTTTTTTGTTATGCTTGTTATAAAGAAAAGGTCTATAATGCATTGTAATGACATTAAACTAACGTTTGATAGATAACTTTACATATGTGTACCATCATCCGCTGTCAAACGCCACAGGTAATAATTGATTTATGATTGTACATCTCTGAAATGCTCGACTGTCATGCAGCCTGTAACGTTAGACACACAGCACATCGGCATAATAACGTTTTGTTGTTGTTGTGCTTGTTATAAAGAAAAGGTCTATAATGCATTTAAATGAATGATACAACCTATTAATAATATTACATAATAACAACTGCTCAAATTAGATTGCGGGTGCCGCTACATGGAAATAGGTAAAAATGCGCATCATGTACAAGTCAGCCGAACGTCTGACAGATAACTTTACATGTGTACCATCATCCGCTGTCAAACGCCACAGGTAATAATTGATTTATGATTGTACATCTCTGAAATGCTCGACTGTCATGCAGCGTTGCGTTACTGTAACGTTAGACACAGCACCGACATAAAAGCGATTTTTTTGGTTATGCTTGTTATAAATAAAAGGTCTATAATGCATTGTAATGACATTAAACTAAGATAATAAGATGGTTATCATAATTTTTAAAATCTTTATTAATAAGTAATTACAGAGAAAGTAAAATGACATTTCTGCATTGAATAGAGCGACATAAGATTTCTGTAGATGATTCGCAATGCATCCTGGAATCAAGGGGTAGCGTACCACTATGGCTTCGAAGCTAGTCTGGTCCTGGAATCGCTCGAAACGAAGTCATAGTTAGCCCTCGAAATGAAGCCATGGCTCGATGAAATATGAATTGGGATAGCCCTACCCCTAAACGTGAACGCGCAAATCAAGCCATAGGGGTGAAAACGAAGTCATAGGGGTGAATTGGGATTGGCCCTAAAGGTCTTGTGGTAAATAGTGACGGTGATCTTGAAGGCCATTCTGAGGTGGAAATCTAGATCTGACCTGTTCCCCCTTTTCCACCAAGGCGGTTTGATGTCCGGTTCAGAACCGGTGCCTAATCTCGAACCAGCTCTTCGTGTTTCGACAGCAAAAGAACCGTCTCTCTGCCAGGAAAACCGGGTCCAGAGTGGCACCAACACTTGGCCTGTGAACCAAGAACCGCTGACGCTAGTGGAAAGGAGGTATGAGAGAAACTAAGGCAATGCTGCTGTGCTTTTCTACAGTATCTGATAACAAGGAGCGCTTTATGGAAATGTATCTTTTCTCTCTCTCTGCTCAGTTGAAATATTGTAGCATCAGCAAAAGCTGTGTATGGCTTTAAGGCAGTAATAACAAGGAAACTAATTCCACAGGATATGTGCGCTTCTTAAGGCAAGACACTTTCGTTCTAGAACAAATGAAACGTCTTCATCTAACGTCAGAGCTTCTATAGCTTAGATGTTGTTAGTGATCGGCTGCATTTCACTGCTTCTTGTTGTATTTTATGGTGGAGGGGGCGAGGGGGGGAATAGATCAGCTTTGAAATTTGTTTAATTGTAGTTCTATTCGATAGCATTGCGTGCATCATTTCTAGTCCCCTTTTTCCCTGCCCCAACCCTCCCCAAAAAGGTGTTCTATTGTATGTATAGTTCATTTGATCTAGCCCTTTGTGTGTGTGTGTGTGTGTGTGTGTGTGTGTGTGTGTGTGTGTGTGTGCAACCTGGTCTCACACGGAAGCCGTCAGTATTCGACGTCTGTCGTTCGTCTCCAAACGTCGAATTCCGACGAGAAAACGAGCTCTGAAAGCGCAGGGGTGCGCGTGATATGTGCGCCTGTCGGGCTGCACGCCACATTTTGAGATACAAGCGCTTCAACGTTCATTCATTTGGAACTGCGAGAATGAGTAACATTAGCCCGATTGCACTTGCATTAATAAAGCGTTAATATATTTATTCTTTAAACAAACAAATCTGGGGGAGTGGTCGGAGTTAACGAGATATTGTTCCTGTTAAGAGTTGTGTGATATATGTCCTCAGTTGATATATAATGTGTAATGTGTAATGTTAAGATTGTGCCACAAGAGGCGCTAAGGCGCAGGGTATAGGACGCATGCCTGCGTCATCACGTTTATGTGTGTGTTGATCACCTGTGGGGAACTATGTTAGTTCAAGACTGTCACCGTGAGACTGATGTGTGTACAGCCCGCCAATAAATATGCCAGGCTTGGCTAAAGGTGATCTTCATCGTGTTTCCTCCGAATGCAACGTTAGCTGCACAAGTATAGGTTAACTTAACAGGTTATGGGCCCAGGAGTCATTCGGGGAGAAGTTTGAAGATTCATCATCGTCAGAAAGTCGCAGCGAACCGCGTGCTGACGGGATAGCAAGAAAAAGCTAACATGGATCAACGAGGAACAAGCAGGTTCTCTCGACTGGCATTCGACGGAGATGAGACAAAATATGAACTTTGGGAGACCAAAATGCTGGGACAATTTCATTTATTGGGGCTAAAGAACACGGTCCTGGGGGAACCGAGGACTGAAGCCGAAATGGCGGCAGACGAAAAGAAAAATGCCGACGCATACGCAGAGATGATTCTACTGTTGGATGACAAAAGCCTATCATTAATTATGAGGGATGCGGCCAACAACGGAAGAAAGGCTCTGAAAATATTGAGAGAGTATTATGCCGGGAAGGGAAAACCCCGGATAATTAACCTGTACACCATGCTTACATCGCTTCAGAAAGCGGACAACGAAAGCATCATGGACTACATCATCAGAGCAGAAACAGCCATCACAGCACTGCGGAATGCAGGTGAGACGTTGGGAGACGGCCTACTAGTGGCTATGGTCTTAAAAGGACTGCCTGGGAGTTTTAAGCCATTCGCAATACACGTGGCACATACAGATGGTAACATCACATTCGCAGAATTCAAGACTAAGCTAAGAAGTTTTGAAGAAACAGAAAAGATAAACGCAGCTGAGTCGAGCGACAGTGTGATGAAGACCCAAGGGAGAACCGGACGGCGACCCGCCAAGACAAACGCACGCGACCGGTACAAAGAAGATACAGAGGTGGTCTGCTTCAAGTGTGGCACCAAAGGCCACCGAGCGAAAGAATGTCGACAGAAGACATGGTGTAGTCGTTGCAGAAGTGACACACACAAAGACTCCACGTGTAGGCGTAAGGAAAGAAAGGATGGCGCGTGTAAAGTCTCAGCAGATGGCGACGCTGACTACGCGTTCAAGATGAGAGACGGAGAGACCGGTACCCAGCAGCAGTCGGCGAGCGGCGTCCAGGAGAAAGGATTGATGGTGGACACGGGGGCCACATCTCATATCATCACCGACGTGACCAAGTTTAAAGACTTTGACAGCACTTTCAGACCAGAAAAGCACAGTGTCGAGTTGGCAGACGGCACCCGGTGCAGCGGGGTCGCTCAGAGAAGGGGAGATGCTGAGGTTTCTCTGATCGACAGCAGTGGACGACGGCACAAGGCGACGCTGAGAGACGCTTTGTTCATACCGTCATACCCCCAGAACATCTTCTCGGTGAAGGCGGCGACTAACGGCGGGGCCACGGTCGTTTTCAAAGAAGAGAAAGATGCACTGATAACCAGAGACGGTAACAGATTTGACATTCATGTATATGGCAAGTTGTATTATTTGCATACTGAAGGTGAATCTAATGATAAGTGTAATGCATGTCACGACATACAGACATGGCATGAGATATTAGGCCACTGTAATTATGACGATGTTCTAAAGTTGCAGAATGTGGTTGAGGGTATGCAGATCAAGGGCAAAACAGGTAGACCCGAGCAAGAGTGTGAGGTGTGTATTCAGGGGAAGTTTGCACAAACCAGAAATAGAGACCCTGATACTAGAGCGGAGGCTCCCTTACAGATGGTACACACAGACCTTGCAGGTCCTATAGCCACAGACTCAATAGATGGCTACAAATATGTGCAGTCGTTCACAGACGATTACTCGAGCGCAGTGTTTGTATATTTTCTGAAAAAGAAAAGCGACACAGTACAAGCTACGGAAAAGTTCCTAGCAGATGTATCCCCGTACGGGAAAGTAAAATCCATCAGATCCGATAATGGAACTGAGTATACATGCAATGATTTTCAAACACTGTTAAGGAAAAACAAAATTAGACATGAAACGTCAGCTCCGTATTCCCCACACCAGAACGGGACTGCAGAGAGGGGTTGGCGTACTCTTTTTGAGATGGGTAGGTGCATGATAGTTGAAAGCAAGCTACCAAAACAACTATGGCACTACGCAGTACAAACAGCAGCGATGGTACGTAACAGATGCTTTAACAGACGTACAGGGCAAACTCCTTACCAGCTGCTGACAGGCAAGAAAGCAAATGTATCTAAAATGCAGAAGTTTGGGTCTGTATGCTACACGTACAAACAGGACAAGGGAAAACTAGATACCAGGTGTGACCAGGGGTGTTTTGTGGGATATGACAAGAACAGCCCGGCATATTTGGTATATCATTCAGATACAAACAAAGTACAGAAACACAGGCTAGTGAAGTTTGTGAGCAGGGCAGCTGTAGAAAAACAGACACAGACATGTGAGACAAACTCAAATGATGACTATAACAGTATGGGACAACCAAGGACTAGCGAGACCACACAGGAGGCCAATAGGAGAACAGAAAATGCTGAAGAGCCAAGTGAACAGAGTAGAAGTACACATAGTGGTAATCCAGGTGCAGTGGTGAGGCCTAATGACCATAACCAAACACAACAGAGTGTGACAGGTGATGAACCTGAGAGTAGGAGGTATCCAACCAGAGAAAGGAAGAAACCGAGTCACTTAGAGGATTTTGTAAATGAAGACAGTGATAGTGATGGGGTTCATACCACAGTAGACTACTGCTACAGGGCGGTATGTGGTGTTCCACAGACTTTTGGAGAGGCTATGAGGTCAGATAACTCAAAAGAGTGGGTAAAAGCCATGGATGAGGAGGTCCAGTCGTTAGAAGAGAACAAGACATTTACCCTGACAACCCTGCCAATAGGCAAGAAAACAGTGGGGGGTAGATGGGTTTACTCTATCAAGAGTGATATAAATGGAAGAGACAAGTACAAAGCACGGTTTGTGGCCAAGGGTTACAGCCAGGTAATGGGGATAGACTATGGGGAGACGTTTTCACCCACAGCAAACCTGACGAGTGTAAGGGTGGTGTTACAAAAAGCAGCACAGGAGAACCTACTCCTACACCAGATGGACGTGAAAACAGCGTATTTGCACGCTCCCATAGATTATGACATATACATCAATCCACCAGAGGGTTATGAAGAGAAGGAGGATGATCTAGTGTATAAGCTAGAAAAATCACTTTATGGTCTTAAACAATCGGGGCGAAATTGGAATAGAGTCTTGCATGATTGTTTAACTGAAAACGGGTTCACACAAAACCCAGCCGACCACTGTGTTTATGCCAAAGAGTCAAAAGACGAGAAGGTGATCATAATCATATGGGTCGATGACTTGATCATTGCAGCCAGCAATGAGAAGGTTTTGAGAGAGGTGAAAGAGATGCTCGCAGGAAAGTTTAAGATGAAAGATCTCGGCAGTCTCAAACATTTTCTGGGTATCGATTTCAGCCAATCCGATGGATGTGTAAAGATGTCACAGGAAAGGTACACTAACAAGATATTACAGCGTTTTAATATGCAAAATTGTAGAATTAGAGAAACGCCTTGTGATCAGAAACTGGAATACACTGAGGATGCAGTAAAGATGAATGATGTCAGGATGTACAGGGAGGCTGTAGGAAGCCTTATATACCTAACTACTTGTACCAGACCAGATTTAAGTTTTGTGGTAAGCAGGCTATCACAGTACTTTGCTGAGCCTACAGAGGAGCAGTGGGTCACTGTGAAACACACATTGAGGTATCTCAAGGGCACTTCTAAGAAAGGATTAAGTTTCAAAAACGACAGTGAGAAGCTAGGTATACAGGCCTACAGTGATGCTGACTGGGCGTCTGATGTCAGAGACAGGCGCAGTACCACAGGGTACTGTGTGAGGCTTAGTAAGAACAGCTCTCTAGTTTCATGGAAAACTAGAAAACAACCTACGGTTGCACTTTCCACCTGTGAGGCGGAATATATGGCACTGGCTTCAACCATACAGGAGTGTCTATACCTAGAGCAGTTACTAGGAGGTATAGATAACTACATGTACACACAAACAATAGTGTATGAGGACAATCAGGGAACAATTGCTCTTGCCAAAAACCCTGTAAACAGACAGAGGAGTAAGCATGTGGACATAAAGTACCACTTTATCAGATCTACTGTGAGTGAGGGGAGAGTTATTTTGATGTATTGTCCTACAGATGACATGGTTGCTGATATAATGACAAAACCTGTAACTAAGTTGAAACTGAAGAAGTTTGCAGCTATTATTTTTGGAGTTTGAAATGTGTAAGACAGGGGTCCACTTTCATTCTGTATTTTTTGTTCTTTTCGTTCAGATTGCAACAACCTGAGTACAAGTGGGGGTGTTAAGAGTTGTGTGATATATGTCCTCAGTTGATATATAATGTGTAATGTGTAATGTTAAGATTGTGCCACAAGAGGCGCTAAGGCGCAGGGTATAGGACGCATGCCTGCGTCATCACGTTTATGTGTGTGTTGATCACCTGTGGGGAACTATGTTAGTTCAAGACTGTCACCGTGAGACTGATGTGTGTACAGCCCGCCAATAAATATGCCAGGCTTGGCTAAAGGTGATCTTCATCGTGTTTCCTCCGAATGCAACGTTAGCTGCACAAGTATAGGTTAACTTAACAGTTCCAATCCATTACCTGGCCATTCAAGTTTGCATTGCCTAGCGTGTAGGCCCGTGAGAAATTGAGAGCATATAAATCACTAGATGCCTACAACTACGCAATCTGTGGTCATGTACAGTACATCAAATACCAGAACAATATTCCATTTGCTTACAGATTCCGGGGTGGTGTTATTTGCCGTCCGTGTGAGTCGTCCGTGAATACATGCGTCTTCCTCTTTGCTGAATTTGTCTGCTTGACTGCATCACGTTGTTTAATTATAAATAAGAACAATATTCCATTTGTTCATTTGCTTTAATGAAATGACAATAATTAAACAAGTCCTGAGCAGGGCGAACGCAGGTGTAAACATTATATATATCCCCATATTGTCAGGGTATTTGAGCCTCGGAAAAGCGCTATATAAATATAATTTATTTATCAAAGTGGGTGTGGCTTAGACAGTCTAAAAACAGCTAAATCCACAAAAAACAGCCCATCTGGCAACCCTGTCTCCGCTGCTTCAAACTCTTCCACCGACACTCGAATGGAATACACTCATGACCAAATGTAATACGCTGCGCTCAAATGTAATACACATTGATTTTATTTTGGCACAAATATGCCGTATTTTTGCATTGTATTTAGTGTTACACGTGTATTGCATTCCGATGTGTGTATTGCATTCCGATGTGTGTATTGCATTTAAATGTGGCACGATCCACCCTCCATAGAGTTAGGTACGCTTAAAATAGCTTACAACGGCTACTAGCATAAAGAAATGTCTGATTGTTGCGTGTTCGGTTGTCAGAATCGATATTCCACGACTATCGGACTCAAGTTCTACCGAATTCCATCAGGATCAGACCATTTCAGAGCAACAGGCGGCGTCAACTGGACTGAGGACAAGATTTAAAAAAAATGCTTGTGCATGTGCCGCCCATTTTATATCAGGTAAAGTATTGTAGCAACCGTGTAATAATATGTTCATTAATGTTGCAATTAATGCTCAGAAATAGCACTGTTACTGTGAGCTGTGTTGTGTGCAAATGCATTCCTGTGATTGGTGGAGGTCAGGAAAGGAGAGCAATTAGTTTGCAATTAAACGCACGGATTGTAAGACAACCTATCTTGTCTTTGGCTTGGGAGGACTTCTGATTTCAAGACATAAAAGTCTGAATCTAGGGAATATTGCACTACGGTCATATTATGTTTAGGTGCACGCACCGGAAGAGGAAATAGATAGACTGTTCTAATGTTTACACCTGCGTTCGCCCTGCTCAGGACTTGTTTAATTATTGTAATTTCATTAAAGCAAATGAACAAATGGAATATTGTTCTTATTTATAATTAAACAACGTGATGCAGTCAAGCAGACAAATTCAGCAAAGAGGAAGACGCATGTATTCGCGGACGACTCACACGGACGGCAAATAACACCACCCCGGAATCTGTAAGCAAATGGAATATTGTTCTTATTTAGAATCTATGTCATGGTATTTGATGTACTGTACATGACCACAGATTGCGTAGTTGTAGGCATCTAGTGATTTATATGCTCTCAATTTCTCACGGGCCTACACGCTAGGCAATGCAAACTTGAATGGCCAGGTAATGGATTGGAACAATATCTCGTTAACTCCGACCACTCCCCCAGATTTGTTTGTTTAAAGAATAAATATATTAACGCTTTATTAATGCAAGTGCAATCGGGCTAATGTTACTCATTCTCGCAGTTCCAAATGAATGAACGTTGAAGCGCTTGTATCTCAAAATGTGGCGTGCAGCCCGACAGGCGCACATATCACATTTACATTTTTACATTTACATTTTTGGCATTTAGCAGACGCCTTATTCCAAAGCGACTTACAATCAATACATTTGAATACTAAGCATGTGAATCAGCAGTCCACTATTCGTTGCAGGAAGAGTACTCTAGCTCGGGCCCGGGGCCACTGATAGAAGGAAAAACCTTCTCCCTATTATCGCCTTCTACTAAAACGTTTTTGTTTTTTTTGTTTTTTTCTGGAGAAACTTTTTTTTTTTTACTGGAGAAACTGAGAAACAGTACAAGGGGGGCAGTAGAAGTTCTTAGGGACACAGTAGAGGGGAAAGCGGGTGTCTTTAGGAGACGTAGTGGTGAGGGTCAGAAGATGTCTCAGGAGGAGCAGTTAAGATGTAACCTGAAGAGATGGGTCTTCAGTCTACGACGGAAGATGGGTAGTGACTCTGCCGTTCTGACGGCCGTGGGGAGCTCATTCCACCAGCGGGGAGCCAGTGTTGTGAAGAGACGTGATCGGGCAGCCCGACTGCTGTGTAGAGGAGGTGGGGCCAGTCGGCCAGCCGAGGTGGAGGAACGGAGTGAGCGGGCAGGGGTTTGGGGGGTTACCATTTCCTTCAGGTAGGCAGGGGCTGTCCCTTTAGCTGCCTGGTATGCAAGCACCAGGGTCTTGAATCTGATGCGAGCTGCTATCGGGAGCCAGTGCAGGGTGCGAAGGAGAGGGGTGACATGCGAGTATTTGGGGAGGTTGAATACCAGCCGGGCAGCAGCATTCTGGATGAGCTGCAGAGGTCTAATGGCTGAAGCGGGGAGCCCAGCCAGGAGTACATTGCAGTAATCCAGGCGGGAGATGACCAGTGCCTGGGTCAAGAGTTGCGCTGCCTCTCTGGTAAGGAATGGTCGTATCCTTCTGATGTTGTAGAGGAGGAATCTGCAGGAGCGAGCCGTTGCTGCAATGTTCTCCGCACAGGATAGTCGGTTATCCAGGATCACTCCAAGGTTCTTGGCTGTCAGGGAGGGGGTTACAGTAGAGTTCTCCACTGTGATGGAGAAGTCTTGGAGAGGGCAGGCTTTCCCGGGGATGAAGAGGAGCTCGGTCTTGTTAAGATTGAGCTTGAGATGGTGGTCAGCCATCCAAGTTGAAATGTCAGCGAGACATGCTGAGATACGGGTTGCCACGTGTACATCAGACGGGGGGAAGGACAGGAAGAGTTGAGTGTCGTCTGCGTAGCTGTGGTAGGAGAGCCCATGTGAAGAGATTACCGAGCCAAGGGACTTGGTGTAGAGGGAGAAGAGTAGGGGCCCTAGGACGGAACCCTGGGGAACTCCAGTGGAGAGGGTTCGTGGAGAAGATAGCGATTCTCTCCAGGTCACCTGGTAGGAGCGGCCGCCAGGTAGGAAGAAAACCAGGAGTGTGCGGTGCCAGAGATGCCCAGGTCTGAGAGGATGGAGAGAAGGATCTGGTGATTGACTGTGTCGAAGGCAGCAGACAGGTCAAGGAGAATGAGAACAGAGGAGAGGGAGGAAGCTTGGGCAGAGTGGAGGGCTTCCGTGACAGCAACGAGCGCAGTCTCAGTGGAATGCCCAGCCTTGAAGCCGGATTGATGGGGGTCTAAGTGATCCATCTTCCGGAGATAGTCAGTCAGTTGTTTAGATGCCGCGCGTTCAAGGGTTTTGGAAGGGAAGGAGAGAAGGGATACCGGTCTGTAATTGTGGACAGATGATGGGTCAAGGGTAGGTTTCTTGAGGAGAGGCTTGACTCTGGCTATTTTGAAGGCCGCTGGGACAGATCCAGTGGATAGGGAGGAGTTGATTAGGGTGGTAAGGTAAGGAAGGATGTCGGCGGAAATGGATTGGAGAAGAGGGGAGGGGATGGGGTCAAGAGGGCATGTGGTTGCCCGCTTTGATGTGATAAGTGTGAGAATCTCATCGGGGGAGAGGGGGGAAAAAGATGACAATCCAGAGATCGAGTGTCGAGGGGAGAGTTTGGAAGGGGTGTTAGCATTGTTAGTGGGAACAGTGTTAGCATTGTTAGTGGGAGGAGGGAGCGGTGGGGGGAGAAAGGTGCTGCTGATGTCGTCCACCTTTTTTTCAAAGTAGGTGACAAAGTCATCGGCGGACAGGGAGGAAGGAGGAGGGGGAGGAGGTGGATTAAGGAGTGAAGAGAAAGTGGAGAACAGTTTTCTAGGATTAGAGGCAGAAGAATGCATTTTTGAATGATAGTAGGATGTTTTAGCAGCTGATGCCGAGGAGGCGTAGTTGGCAAGGAGAGCGTGATAGAGGTTAAGGTCATCAGAAAGGCCAGTTTTTCTCCATTTCCTCTCAGCTGCTCTGAGCTCTAGTCTACAAGCATGTAGCGTTTCAGAGAGCCAGGGAGCTCGAGGAGAGGATCGAGCTGGCTTCAAGGTTAGTGGACAGAGGGTGTCGAAGGATGAGGTGAGAGCGGACAGGAGGGTTGAGGATGCCGCATCAGTGGATAGAAGGGAGAAGGATTCGACAGAGGGTAGGGAGGATAGGACAGAAGAAGAGAGGGCGCTGGGGGACAGGGTACGTAGGTTACGACGAGAGGGTCTTAAGTGGTTAGAGGCTGAGAGGGAAGAGGAAGTTTTGAGGGGAAGGGAGAAGGATATAAAGTGGTGATCAGAAACTGGAAGAGGGGTAACGGTAAGGTTGGAGGTGTGGGAAGATCTGGTGAAGACAAGGTCGAGCTGATTGCCTGCCTTATGAGTCGGAGGAGAGGGGGACAGGGTAAGGCCGAAGGAGAGGAGAAGGTCAAGTACTCCAGATGAGAGAAGCTTCTCAGATTGGAAATTGAAGTCACCTAGTAGTACGAGCGGAGTGCCATCATCAGGGAAAGAGCTGAGAAGGCCATCCATCTCGCCTAGGAAGTCACCGAGTTGGCCTGGGGGGCGATAGATGACAACAATGTGGAGTTTGACCGGGGAAGAGACAAAAGCAGCATGAAATTCAAAGGAGGATGTAGACAAGTGTGCCAGGGGAAGGACAGTGTGTGACCACTTGGGCGAGATGAGGAGTCCTGTGCCTCCCCCTCGACCAGAGGGTCTAGGGGAATGAGAAAAGGAGTAGGCGGCAGAGAGGGCTGCCGGTGTAGCTGTGTTTTCTGGTGTGATCCAGGTTTCAGTGAGAGCAAGGAAATTGAGGGCCATAAGAGATGCATAGGCTGAGATAGCGTCAGCTTTCCGGACCGCTGACTGGCAATTCCAGAGACCGCCTGCAGCGATAAAGTCATGGTCAGTAGAAAGAGGTGGGTAGATGAGATTGGAAGGTTTGCGAGGGGGGATGTAGCATCTAGGTGTCCTCCTGAGTGTCAGAAGAACAGCGCACCCCTGCGCTTTCAGAGCTCGTTTTCTCGTCGGAATTCGACGTTTGGAGACGAACGACAGACGTCGAATACTGACGGCTTCCGTGTGAGACCAGGTTGGTGTGTGAGAGGTTATCTGGAGATGAGGGAGCTGCATTGTGATTGGCTGGAGGAGCTGCTCTGTGATTGACTGAGGGAGCTGCTCTGTGATTGGCTGGAGGAGCTGCTCTGTGATTGTCTGGAGGAGCTGCTCTGTGATTGACTGAGGGAGCTGCTCTGTGATTGGCTGGAGGAGCTGCTCTGTGATTGTCTGGAGGAGCTGCTCTGTGATTGGCTGAGGGAGCTGCTCTGTGATTGGCTAGAGGAGCTGCTCTTTATACCTTCTGCTGCTAATATTTAATATACTTTATACCTTCTGCTGCTAATATTTAATATACTTTATACCTTCTGCTGCTAATATTTAATATACTTTATACCTTCTGTGTTGTCCGGCAACACTTTCTTTCTTTTCTTTAGAAAAAGTTAAAAAGTTCATATTTGATAAAAAACGATTTTGTATAATTCATAAAGAGAAGTAAAGTTGATAAGATTTATTTGTTGCTAAAAACGAACTATTTACAACTGTTAACAATGTATATAAATATTTTAGTTAATATTTGATGTAGTGACATCACTTCCTGTTTACCGCAAATCTACTTCCGTTTTGGGAGATCGTTCTTTGCCAGAGAGAGACCGAGACGTTATGTTTGTTCTCCATTCATCATTCAACATCCATGTTCAGATTTACACAAAGCAATGTTTTTTTACCAGTTCAATATACCTGATTTGAAAAGCCACCCTACGCCTCTTTCTTTGATGGACTTTATTGACAAGGTTTAGCTTGATGTTAGAGAGAGAACATCATACCTTCTGCTGCTTATAGTTAATATACTTTATACCTTCTGCTGCTAATATTTAATATACTTTATACCTTCTGCTGCTAATATTTAATATACTTTATACCTTCTGCTGCTAATATTTAATATACTTTATACCTTCTGCTGCTAATATTTAATATACTTTATACCTTCTGCTGCTAATATTTAATATACTTTATACCTTCTGCTGCTAATAGTTAATATACTTTATACCTTCTGCTGCTAATATTTAATATACTTGATACCTTCTGCTGCTAATAGTTAATATACTTTATACCTTCTGCTGCTAATATTTAATATACTTTATACCTTCTGCTGCTAATAGTTAATATACTTTATACCTTCTGCTGCTAATATTTAATATACTTTATACCTTCTGCTGCTAATATTTAACATACTTTATACCTTCTGATGCTAATATGTAATATACTTTATACCTTCTGCTGCTAATATTTAATATACGTTATACCTTCTGCTGATAATATTTAATATACTTTATACCTTCTGTTGCTATTATTTAATATACGTTATACCTTCTGCTGATAATATTTAATATACTTTATACCTTCTGCTGCTAATATTTAATATACGTTATACCTTCTGCTGATAATATTTAATATACGTTATACCTTCTGCTGATAATATTTAATATACTTTATACCTTCTGCTGCTAATAGTTAATATACTTTATACCTTCTGCTGCTAATAGTTAATATACTTTATACCTTCTGCTGCTAATAGTTAATATACTTTATACCTTCTGCTGCTAATAGTTAATATACTTTATACCTTCTGCTGCTAATATTTAATATACTTTATACCTTCTGCTGATAATATTTAATATACTTTATACCTTCTGCTGCTAATAGTTAATATACTTTATACCTTCTGCTGCTAATATTTAATATACTTTACTTTATACCTTCTGCTGATAATATTTAATATACTTTATACCTTCTGCTGCTAATAGTTAATATACTTTATACCTTCTGCTGCTAATAGTTAATATACTTATACCTTCTGCTGCTAATAGTTAATATACTTTATACCTTCTGCTGCTAATATTTAATATACTTTATACCTTCTGCTGATAATATTTAATATACTTTATACCTTCTGCTGATAATAGTTAATATACTTTAGGAACAGGGACTGTCGCCTTGTGACAAACGCGCAGATATGAGTGCTCCTGCTTTGATAGTCTAATGCAGCGGTTCCCAACCTTTTTGGATTTTTT
>NC_137675.1:3210325-3215325 GCF_963989245.1 Nansenia antarctica | reverse complement strand
TTATTTGTATAGCACTTTTCCTGCAAACGTTGCAGCTCAAAGTGCTTTAAATGTTTTAATACACTTCACTGAACAGGCTTTGAGTCCATGAGAAAGCGCTACACAAATTGTATTACTATTATTATTATTATTATAAATATATTGTGTTTTGTTGTACCTTGTGATGCCATCATTCATACAGACTATTAAACATTATGATGATATTATGCCCAGTGAATTCTCAGTGGTGATATATCAAAAACATGTCAAAAACATAAGCGGACAGTCACAGAACATACAGCTGTATAGTATAGTATAATTTATAGTATAATTAATGATTAATTAATTAATTATAACTATAATTAATAGTATACATTAAAAGTCCACCTGACAACACGCTGACCGTCTCCCCGAGGTGGTCCAGTTGCGTCTGGGGGGTGATATCAGGACACTTGTTCTTCCTGAGTTCATCGCCGTAAACTCCTCCCTCGCCATAAACTCATAAATTCATCGCCGTAAACT
Source organism: Nansenia antarctica (assembly GCF_963989245.1). Classification (NCBI taxonomy): domain Eukaryota; kingdom Metazoa; phylum Chordata; class Actinopteri; order Argentiniformes; family Microstomatidae; genus Nansenia; species Nansenia antarctica. The sequence continues at coordinate 3,214,824 of NC_137675.1, read as the reverse complement.
CCTCCCTCGGTGGGCCGAACACTGCCACCCAAGTATGATTAATGGAAATGATAAAACAAGAGAATCCAAATATTGGAAAACGTTCATTCACATGGTGTGAGAATGTCGGAGGCACTGGCAGACTCACGAGGGGGGGGGCAGGGGGGGCGACCGCCCCTCCTGGTGCCCCCACAGGTGGAAAAACGTCCGCCCTTTTGAGTGGTGAAAGTGAGAGGACGTGCCCTTTTGGTGCCCCTCCAATGGTCTAAACTTGACCATGTGCCCCCACAGTTGAAAAATGTCACACTAAAGTTCCCTTTTGAGTGGCGAAATGAGAGGATGTGCCCTATTGGCTGCCCTTCCAATAGTCTAAACCTGACCATGTGCACTGATGGGGTCCCATGTTGTGCAGTAGACGCCCTTTTTTTCTTTCCGCCCCCCCTGCCCTTCAAACAGCCTGAGTCCGCCACTGGTCGGAGGTGTCCGTTTTTTTTAGAGGAGGGTCTCTCGCACATTGGCTCTGGGGATCATCCTAGGGAAGAACATCCCAGCCTCATCCTTTTCCTACTCAAAGAAAGCTCATCTCATCCTTTCAGAGCTCACAGTCAATTCAAGGCGCCTCATTTTGCCTTACCACCCTTAATGTGGTTCTGGTGAACTCCTAGGCAGGGTTGCCAGATTGGGCGGGTTACCGGGGCGGGTCAGACCCAAGGACGCTTCACTGTCTCTATCCAATAAAAAGACAAATATGAGAGTGCGAAAACAATAATAATCGAAGCAAAGGCTGAAAATATCAATCTGTGCCAGTTTGCATTTCAACACATCTTTATTCAAAAAAAAATAATTTGATGACTTGATACAAACACTTAGTAAATAGCTTTGGTCCAGAAGGCCTTTTTAGTTTAGAACGCAGGCCATTACACAAGTGCTCATCTTTCTAGACACTGATACAATCATATATCATACAGCTGCTTTTATTTATTGACGTGACACATTGGCTCAAATAAATCTCATTACGAAAAAATTACTTTCCACAACCACTGTCAGGTCTGGCTCTGTCAATAGTCTCAACCTTACTGCATTACCCCCTGTAATTCCTTTTCTCTCCTTCATAACCACTATGGATAGTAAACATATTATATTATGATATATATTAATATATTATTACACTGGATTGTGTTGTAGAAGAAACAGTGCAGGGTTATGAATCTCCATAATTATATTCTGACCGAATTAATTAATTAATTATTCAGAAGTAATTTACTTTCAACGGACACTCCACCCATAGCTATTGAAAAAGCCTCACACACATTGGATATATTTCTTTAAAAAAAGGTACAAAGAAAAGAAAAGAAAAGGTATTATTACAATTCCACAATGTCAAGAGACACAAAGCATATCGTTTGTTTAGTCCACACAAACAAACCAAAGTTTTTCTTCGTTTGGCAACATTCAATTCAGGTGCAAGTTCTATACATAGTATACTCTGCATTCTCCTTCAACTAAATACAGACAGAGTCCTGTCTAAACCAAACACAGAGAGCGAGTCCTATCAAAACTAATGGCAGGACAGAGTCATAGTCGGGTTGTTAAGTGCAGCAGGTCATAGGTGACACAGTTCTTTGTGACAATGCAGGTCTGGTAACCTTGCTACCACCACTGAAACTGAACCATGTGGAAAACTGTCGCACATGAAAAACTGTCCCATGACTAGTGTTGCAAAATTCCCGTAAGTTTGGGAAACTTTCCAGTAATTTCCAAAGTTTCCCTATGGGTTTCAATATGGAAACTTGGGAAATGATAAAGCGTCCCAAACTTAGGGGCATTTTGCAACCCTACCCATGACTCATGAGAGACGACTCAATTCAAACTAATCAATTAATCGGGAACACTTTCACCCCCAAAAAACCCCAAAACAATAAGTGCGGTAAATATAAATTTTGGCTCCTGACAGATCCAGTTTTCCCAAACGACCTTCAGGGTCTTCTTCTCTTTAGCATTCCGGAAGCATTTTCACTGACCTCTCACCCCCGGGACTCACTGACCTCTCACCCCCGGGACTCACTGACCTCTCACCCCCGGGACTCACTGCAGCTTCCTCTGAGCGTTGGGACCTTCTCCCAGGATATGGCTTCCATCTGAAAGAAGATCAGATAAGATGATATATTCACTGATCTTCATGGCGATAACAATTCAATGAAGACACAACTTTATTGACAATGAGATTCAGCTGTTGTTGACACCGTGTTGGAGAGTACAGTTATCTGGTAGAGCTGTGTGGAGGAGTGGAGAGATAGGGGGGGGGGGGAGAGACGAGGGAAGAGAGAAGAGAGAGAGAGGAGGGAAGAGAGGAGAGAGGAGAGAAGGGAGGAGAGAGAAGGAGAGAGGAGAGGAGAGGAGAAACAGAGGAGAGAGAAGGAGAGAAGGGAGGAGAGAGAAGGAGAGAGGAGAGGAGAGGAGAGAGGATGGAGGAGAGAGAGAGAGGATGGAGGAGAGAAGTAGAGTACAGAGAGGAAAGTATACCTGGGAGAGGGGGAGGACGGATGAGTGAAGGGAGGAGGAGGTAAAAGGAGAGAGACAGCGAGTATGGACTTGTGGGTTGTACAACAGCGCCCTCTGTAGGCTCTATATGACATGACAGGTAATCATTACATCTACATGTTTGGCATTTAGCAGACACCTTTATCCAAAGCGACAAATACATTTGTCTAAGTGAGTGAATCATCTGTCCATCAGTCATCACAAGACAAAGTCATCTGTGCTCGGGCCAGGAGCCACTGGCAGTCATAAGAACACACACACACACACACACACACACACACACACACACACACACACACCTCTTTGTCATCATGGACAATCTCTCCCAACAATACCCCTTTCTCTCACACACGCACGCACACCTCTTTCACACACCTCTTTCACACACACACACACACACACAGACCTCTTACACACACACACACACACACACACACACACACCTCTTTCTCTCACACACGCACGCACACCTCTTTCTCTTACACACACACAGACCTCTTACACACACACACACACACACCTCTTTCTCTCACACACACACCTCTTTCTCTCACACACGCACGCACACCTCTTTCACAAACACACACACACAGACCTCTTACACACACACACACACACACACACACACACACACACACACACACACACACAGTCCACTCACTGTGTGTGAGTCCGTGGTGGAACGTCCCGGCGGCAGGTCCGGTGATGACGGCGTCTTTGGACAGGAGCAGGGTTCCCATGGAGACGGGGGACAGGGTTCCCATGGCGACGGGCAGGGGGGGTCCAGGGAGGAGAGGGACGGCAGGGAGAGAGACAGCAGCCTTCCCGGGCACTTCCGAAACCTGGAATACCACAACAGGAAGTCATTAGTCAGAATAAGACTTCTTTTTTTTTTGTTGGGAAGACTTTTTTTTTGTTGGGAAGACTTCATTCACCCTCGGCACTGAACGAGTTAAAGACAGACGCTCTGATCTCAGAGACGTTACCTGTGTTAGCTTATCACCTCCGGACGTGCAGTCCCCTCCGTGACCACCGGGCGGCGTCGCCACCACCAGCGTCAGCCTCTGGCTCTTCTTCTCCCTCGTCTTCTTCTTGGGCTTCTGGTGGTGGAGAGGGCCGACGCCCTCCCTCTGGGCGTGGATCTGGTCCAGGCCTTGGAGGAGGGTGGCGTGCTGGTGGAGGAGGAGGAGGGAGGAGGAGGAGGAGGGCTGGTGGGGGTGATGAGGGAGGCCGGGGAACACGGGGCTGCCGAAACGACCCTGGCCCGGGGCGGGGCTCCCGTACCGGGGAGAGAGGTTGTTGTTGTTGTTGGACGCCGCGACTAGGAGCATCTGGGAGTCCTTGTGGAGGTGGTGGCCCAAGGCACCCTGGGAAACGGAGTCCTTGTGGAGGTGGTGGCAGGTGGCGAGCGCCTGCTCGGCCAGCAGGTTCAACGGCGATTCGGACGCCGGCCCGTTAACGGGGGCGGTCACTGACGTGGCCTTACGCACGGGGGAGCCACCGAAATCTCCTCCCCCACCCCCCCCTCTCTTCAGCCGGGCCAGCTCCTCCCCCACGGCCCCCAGGGAGGGGGGGTTGTGGATGAGGCCTTCGTCCAGGGAGTCGTCCATGTCCGAGGGGGCGGACAAGCCGCCGGAGCCCAGGAGAGGAGCCCCGTTCTGGGGGAGAACGCCCGGGAAAGCCTGGGGATCCGCAGGCCCCGCGGAGCTTCTCGGGGGAGTGGGAGCTCCGCTGCCGAGGGAGGAGTGTCTTCTCTCAGTTTTGATTTTCTTCTTAGCCCTGTAGGGGGCGCCAGAGGCAACACCAGGGGGATTACAGAGGACACTCTTCTAGGCCTGTAACAACATTTCCAAATGTTGCTGTACAATCAATTGTCTCAGAAATAATGGCGATTAACAATACAATTGTTTCACTCTCATGCGACCCAGATAATGTAATAACACAGCAACCTGAATGAAGTAAACCAAGCTTCTTTATTA
>NC_137675.1:3202825-3205325 GCF_963989245.1 Nansenia antarctica | reverse complement strand
ACTCCACACTCTTCCTCCAGCCAGGTTATTTCCTAAAATGACTGCCACACCCACCACAGGCAGAGAGGGTCGAACACCAATGGTCACTACCCCCTGGACCAGATCAGAGCAAAGCTCAATTTCATGCAAGGGGACAGACAAAGTCTGCATCCCCATCCCTCTAATCAAAACGCTGGTCCCCACACTTGACTCCTGAGAGAATGTCAAAACCGATTCCAATATAAAAGATTCTGAAGCCCCTGTATCACGAAGTATCTGGACAGGCACTTTCTGTGGGCTTCCCACCAGAGAAACGAAACCTGTAGTAATAAACGGGCCAAAATCAGGATCCTCCTCGCTAATCTGTATGGAAGCAGAGCCCTGTAGTGCCCCCGCCAACTCAGTAGCCGCAGGTGGGCTGGATACTGAGGATGCCATCACCCCTGGTTTAAAGGGAGACCTCTCGGCAACCCCAGACACTCTTACTGCTGCCCCACAAGCATGCACTGCAAGTGCCAACGGTCTAACAGAGCCCCCCTTCCCACTGTAGGTTTTCTTTCCTTTTAGGACAGGACACTCCTGTTTCCAGTGACCCTTCTCAAGGCAATAATTGCATGTCGAGTTAGGATCTACTCTACTCTGACTGCCATGCTCCGACCTTGAAAAGGGGACAGAATAACCAGGACCTTCGTTAGGGAATTGTGTACGATTTACCAATAGGTCAGTCACGTTCGGATTATGTCTACGGCTCCCCTCGCTACGAAAACGATGTTCACCAAACTGACTCTTATTAGTCAGTACAAATTCATCTGCCAACACCGCGGCTTGATCTGCTGTTTTCACCTTGTGTTCGTTAACGTAAGTGGCAATGCGATCAGGGACAATGGTTTTAAACTGTTCCAAAATAATCAAATTTGACAGATCCTCCAGAGTATTCACCCCTACCGCCACGCACCAACGATTGAAATGGCTGGTTAGTTCTCTTACAACCTCAACATGAGTTTGTTTGTCATGTTTCTTCCATTGTCTAAACCGCTGTCTGTAAGCTTCAGGAACAAGTTCATAAGCCCTAAGGATAGCGGCCTTAACTGTATCATAATCTTTCCTCTCTCTACCATTAAGAGCAATATAAGCTTCCTGAGCTCGGCCAATAAGCACACTCTGTAGTAATGCGGTGCGGTCTGAAGTAGACCAGTCCCTATCGTCGGCAACACTCTCAAACAGTGAAAAGAATACATCAGGATCTTTTTCATTAAACTTTGGCAACAGTCTAACCATGACAGACATATTATCCCTCTTAGAATTACTCGAATCGCCACCTCCACCGTCAGATAACTTTCCCTCAGTAATCAACCTAAGGCGCTCCCGTTCATGAGCCAATTTATCCAACTCCAATTCCCTGTCCCTCGCACGCTCTTGTGCCTGAAACTCACGCTCTCGCGTCTGCTCTCGCGTCTGAAATTCACGCTCTTGCATCTGAAATTCACGCTCTCGCGTCTGTGATTCCATCTGTAATGCTAACAATTCCTTCTGTTGATCAAATGTTAACTCAGTGGACCCAGATGCAACCCCAACGGATATTTTAGGGACAGACAATTTACCCTTTAGTATGCCCCTATTAATTAACGTAGTCTGTAAAGCCTCCACTACGTCCTGTTTCTTTGCTCGGCCTTTCACCACCTCAAGCTTAACCTCATAATGTTCCACAACCTTCCACAGTTGTTCCTTCGTTAACTGTAACAATCCATCGACCGACGGAGCTGCCACAAACTCCTCAAAAACATCCATAACTCAATATAATCAAATAACCAATATTAACCAACCCTAACAAACGGGAATCTCCCCTCCTATTACAAACTCCTCCTATAAACTACTCCCATATCAGCCATAATCTTCAGCCCATTTAAAGCGAGTAACTGTGCACACATACAAAACAGAAAAGTAACTAACATACTTCGTAAGAGCTGCCCCGCATCTAACTCAGTAATGACTGACTAACCACTCAGCTAGTCTTCAGTGCGTTCACATGCAACTCTTCCACCAAGCAAATGCCTGGTGGCGCCCCCGCGTTCAACACACCAAAAATAACAAACGAAAACAATAAACAAGCGTTAAGCGCTTCTACTCCTAGCACGGGGGTTCACGTATAGCTCTGATGGTATCTAAACCACCCGCCCTACCTATCCTTCTCTGCTTTGCATAGAACACAGCACTCACCAAACTCCAGCCGAAGATCACAGCCAATACCAAGAGTTACGTCCTTGTCAGCACAGTCGGACGGCCAGCTCCCCCTCGTCACCAGCACCCAAACCAACGTACCAAATATACTAAACAATACATTACATCCAATCCAACCAAAACCCAATAACTATAAACAATAACCATGCGGGTCTCCCAATATAGAGTTGGACAAATCCAACAATCCAATCCCGAATATCAACTATGAAAAGGGAGAGAATATTGCTCTCACCAAATTCACTCCCGGACGAGCACCCAATTTGTTACGCTTGCCTGGCTCAGG
>NC_137675.1:3190325-3197825 GCF_963989245.1 Nansenia antarctica | reverse complement strand
TTAGCTAGTGAGGTTAGCTTCTCGGCGGTCTAGTGGATACATCCGTGAACAACAAGCCGGTATTGGTAACAAGGTCGCAGGTACGAGACTGACTATGAACTTGAGTGCGTCCCGTATGTCCGAACCGTGATCCAAAACAATTAACTCTAGAGAGCAACCACACTTTTAAAGCACTTTGAGCTGCAACGTAAAAGTTATTATTATTATTATTATTATTACTACTATTAGTAGTACTATTCGTACTACCTACGTTAGGGGTCTTGAGTCTTTTGTCGTCCGTTACAAAGTCGCTGTCCACCTCCGTGTCCGACGCCAGGCGGAACTGCAGAGGTCCAGAGTTGATGTAGAACCCCCCGAACTTGGTGGTGAGGGAGGAGGGCACGAACTCATCATACTGGGGGGAAGAGGGGAGGAGGGGGTGGTTGGGGGGTTGGGGAGGGAGGGTGGGTAGGAGGGTTGGCGGCATGGTTTAGTGGCCTGTGGTGGTCCAGTGGCTTAGCACACTAATGTTCATACCACGTCATCATCTCATGGTCCCTGGTTCGATTCCGGCCCTCGACATATCCTGCATGTCATCCCTCCTTTCTCTGACTCTTACTCATCCTTCCTGTCAACTTCCCTACTGTGTCTCTATGCCAATAAAGCAGAAATGCTTTTAGAAACGTCACCTCAAAAGTCAGTTTGCCATTTAGCAGACGCTTTTATCCAAAGCGACATAAAATTACAGATTACAGGGACGGTCTCCCTGGAGTAACTTTAAGTGTCTTACTCAGGGGCACACTAGTGGTGGTGTTCCTAAGTAGGATTTGAACTCATGACCTTCTGATCACCAGTCCACTAGTCACTATACACTAGGCCACCACCACCCCTACCAGTAGACCTAAGGTTCCTGGTTCAAGGCCAACTCTGGTTATTCTTTCATCAACTTGTTTGCCCTGCATACACAGTTTACAATAATCCATAATTACAACATAAAACACAAATCATGTTTCGACAAAGAATTAATCTAAACTTTAAACTGCCCTATAGCGGCATCAGGGCAACCGACTGAAATATTTTCTGCCGATTGTTATGACATCACCACGTTGTGTACCACGTTTATGACATCACCACATTGTGTACCACGTTTACGACATCACCACATTGTGTACCACATTTATGACATCACCACGTTGTGTACCACGTTTATGACATCAACACATTGTGTACCACATTTATAAAATCACCACATTGTGTACCACGTTTATGACATCACCACATTGTGTAGTCGTAGACGTGTGGTCAGATCAAGACCACCAGGACCAAGCTCCAGACCTGGGGGTGATAGGGCCTTTTCAGCCGCAGCCCCGTCCCTCTGGAACGCCCTCCCCAACCACATCAGACAGGCCAACACCCTCCCAACATTTAAACAGGCCCTCAAAACCCACCTCTTCAAGCTCGCCTTCACCAGTTAACCCTCTCCCCCTCCCCTTCCCATGTGTCCCCAGCACTACCTTAACTACACTTTATTTTATTTATTTTTTTGTTTATTTGTATTATTACTACTCGATCTTTTCACAGGGTATATACAGGAATCTTGAGGTTAATTTCAATACCTTTCTAAGACTTTTTAAAGACCGTGTCAATATTTTTCCAGACCTCACCGCCACTTGGAGCTGTGGATCAGTGACACTTTTTAACTTAAGAGTTTTAGTTTGCAATAGACTAGACCACTATCATACAACACAATTTCTGGTTCATCTTTGTTTTTTAATGAAACTAATACATTTTTTAGGACTCAAACTCTTTGGACAGGAGTCTAATTCAGAAAAATACCTACAAAATTCAAGACCTCATAAAATCGTGATAAGACTTTTTAATACTTATTACGGGTCTTGATTTTCCCCAAATTGATTTATCAACTTTTAATACTTTTCAAGACACTGCGGATACCCTGTTTCAGTGTGTAAAGCGTCTGAGTTTCTTGAAAAGCACTATATAAGTCTTATGTATCATTATTATTATTTTTTTTATTTATTTTAAAGTAATTTTTTCTGAGTGGGGCAGTCCCACTCATATTTTTCATTTTATTTGACAGATACAGTGAAGATTTAGACAGGAAGGATGGGTGAGAGAGAGAGGAGGGATGACATACATGCAGGATATGTCCCCGGCCGGAATCAAACTGGGGACCCTGCGGTTACATGGTCAACGCTTAACCCGCTACGCCACCTAAGGACCCCATGTATCATTATTATTATTATTATTATTATCATCATCAGACTCACTGCCTCTGTGTTGTCAATGAACGAGTCTTCGTCGTCGTATCCGAAGCCGATGTCCACCAGGTCCTGCATGCGGTCCTTCTTACGCCTGTTCCCTCCGGTCTGCCCCCCCTGGGGACAAGCAGGGACACATGTCCTTAGCCTCATAGCATAATTGCCCAAGTCATATTTTGGCCAAATTGAGATATCTGCCTAACTCTACTAAACTCTACTCTCCTAACACTGCTGATTCACTGGGCATTATTGCCTCTATGACATCATCAGAATGCTTGTTACATTCCAAAATCACTATCTGCCCAAGTCATCTCTTTGACATAGGCACACGTATTCAAACTGTCTGGTTCCAACATCAAAGCCCATCTAAACGCCCGATACTGACCATCAAATGGTAAATGGACTACGCTTATGTAGCGCCTTATTCCAAAGCGCTTTACAACGGCCTCTCATTCACCCATTCACACCAATGGCGGCAAGCTGCCATGCAAGGCGCCGGCCGGCCCGCTCACTGGGAGCAATTTGGGGTTCAGTGTCTTGCCCAAGGGCACCTCGACATGTGGCCAGCCGGAGTTCGAACAACGGATCTGCCGACCTTGTGATCATTAGACACTGGCTCTACCTCCTGCGCCACAGCCGCACCATCAAATTATTACATTTGTACTCACATATTTCTCCTCAAACTTCCTTGCAATCGCTTCTAATTCCTCCTTTTCTCTGTTCTCTTCGTTCCCCAGCGTGCTTGGTAGGTGTTCCTTTGTAACGGTCTGGAAAAGAAGGAGGGTCATTATGAGCAGGAGACCTGTTCCTGATCATCTATTTACTACTGTCATTTTAGGCTGAGTCATATTACCTTCTGGGCTAAATGACGTAAATGGTTTATATATTATATATATATCATTTTTATGTGCAAGACAATACAGTACAAATCTCTTTAGGAAGCCTTTTTATAACTGGCGAGGGACTAAATCTGGCATATTTACATGTTTAATGTTCATTAATATGCATTGTCCCTTCACCATTAAAATTAAATAAACATAAATAAACAGCAGGTACACAGAGATGGGGGTTGGGTGGCTGTGGTTGCCTCACGGAGTCCCACGTGTTTGCGTCAATTATAAAAAATAAAAAAAACAATTAAAACATTTTTTTGATGAATTATAATTTCTAAGCCTACAAGACTCCTCTACTTACTTGTTTCTTCCCCCCGAGTTCGGGGTAGCAGAACTCGGGACACCGTCTTTCGTCCGGTTCGAAAAGCGTGAGGACAAACCGAACACTTGGCAGGTGTTTTTCGGCTGGACCCTGTAAGTTACCCTGCAGGTCACAGGTAGGACCGCCGGGCTTCAAGTTACCCTGCAGGTCACAGGTAGGACCGCCGGGCTTCAAGTTACCCTGCAGGTCACAGGTAGGACCGCCGGGCTTCAAGTTACCCTGCAGGTCACAGGGAGGACCGCCGGGCTTCAAGTTACCCTGCAGGTCACAGGTAGGACCGCCGGGCTTCAAGTTACCCTGCAGGTCACAGGGAGGACCGCCGGGCTTCAAGTTACCCTGCAGGTCACAGGTAGGACCGCCGGGCTTCAAGTTACCCTGCAGGTCACAGGTAGGACCGCCGGGCTTCAAGTTACCCTGCAGGTCACAGGTAGGACCGCCGGGCTTCAAGTTACCCTGTAGGTCACAGGTAGGACCGCCGGGCTTCAAGTTACCCTGCAGGTCACAGGTAGGACCGCCGGGCTTCAAGTTACCCTGCAGGTCACAGGTAGGACCGCCGGGCTTCAAGTTACCCTGCAGGTCCGCTGCGGCTGTGGCAGGAGGACAGACCACCCCCGGTCTGGGGGGAGACGCTGGCTTGGGCACCGCGGCCGAGGGGAGAGGGGGGTTGTTGGAGAGGGTCGTCAGTTGAACTCTCCGCGGTTCAGCCATGGCAGCATCAACGGAGAACGCGGGTCGACAGTGAAACGGGTCAGATAACAACTCAGAGACGCTCCGCCTGTCATCCAAAGTGAGCGCGTGCCAAACACGGTAGCCTAATGAAGCCCAGGTGCGTCTCCGTCCATCGCGCTTTGTTAAAGGTGATGTGATTCAACTTCCCTCCACACCTGTGGGAGGAACACCCAGCCCGGTCGGGTTGATTGTGCGCCGGTGACGAGATCTCGTGCAGCGTTATTAAACCCGCTTGCTTGCATGCATGCATGGACAGAAAGCTTGTACAGAATACACTAGGCCACATACGATGTATTATATTAATATTAATAACCGTATTTATGGAGACTGTTCAAGGACAACAACCGTTCAAATAAATTACTGGTTTGGTTGCTTGATGTTGAATAGAGAGGGGCATGGCACACGTCCTTTTATAATCTACAGGACGAGATCGCTGCATCATATATGCAATCATATTACGAGATGGTTCATCTCAAGGGGTTTTTCCTAATAAAATAAATTTACAACCTAAATTTATAATCATATATCTCTGCATCATATGCGATGCAATCGTACCCTGCGGTGCGACTGGTGGTGGACCCGCAACAAAATGTGGCGACGATGCAAAAAGATGTATAAAACGGTGTCCTTCCAGTACCCCGTGGCGGTGGCAGAAAGCCCAGCCCGCGCCTGATGTCTATCATCATATCTCAATTCAACCGCCATTGGAAACATCTCCCGTCCCGTCATCACTCTGAGCCGCGACGCCGTTTCTGCGTCACACACACAGAGCAGGACTAGAGGAGAACAGACCCATGCATCTCTCTTTCTGTCTCTCTCTGTCTGTCTCTCTCTCTTTCTCTCTGTCTCTCTCTCTCTGTGTCTGTCTCTCTCTCTCTGCCTCTCTCTCTTTCTCTCTCTCTCTCTCTCTCTCTCTCTCTCTCTCTCTCTCTCTCTCTCTCCCTCTCTCTGTCTCTCTCTCTGCCTCTCTCTGTCTGTCTCTCTCTATCTCTCTCTCTCTCTCTGTCTCTGTCTCTTTCTCTGCCTCCCTCTCTCTCTCTCTCTCTCTCTCTCTCTCTCTCTCTCTCTCAATTATTATTATTTTCAATTTAAAGGGCTTTATTGGATAACATGCATGGATAACATATGTACACAGTACACAGCATCTGTCTGTATGTCTATGCTTTCAGAGTCTGTCTGTGTGTCTCTGCTTTCAGTATCTGTCTGTGTGTCTATGGTTTCAGTATCTGTCTGTGTGTCTATGCTTTCAGCATCTGTCTGTATGTCTATGCTTTCAGCGTCTGTCTGTGTGTCTATGCTTTCAGAATCTGTCTGTCTGTATGTCTATGGTGTCAGTATCTGTCTGTATGTCTATGCTTTCAGCGTCTGTCTGTATGTCTATGCTTTCAGCATCTGTCTGTATGTCTATGCTTTCAGCATCTGTCTGTGTGTCTATGCTTTCAGAATCTGTCTGTCTGTATGTCTATGCTTTCAGCGTCTGTCTGTATGTCTATGCTTTCAGAGTCTGTCTGTATGTCTATGCTTTCAGAGTCTGTCTGTATGTCTATGGTTTCAGCATCTGTCTGTATGTCTATGGTTTCAGTATCTGTCTGTGTGTCTATGCTTTCAGCATCTGTCTGTATGTCTATGCTTTCAGCATCTGTCTGTATGTCTATGCTTTCAGAGTCTGTCTGTATGTCTATGCTTTCAGAGTCTGTCTGTATGTCTATGCTTTCAGCATCTGTCTGTCTGTATGTCTATGCTTTCAGAGTCTGTCTGTCTGTATGTCTATGCTTTCAGCATCTGTCTGTATGTCTATGCTTTCAGCATCTGTCTGTGTGTCTATGCTTTCAGCATCTGTCTGTATGTCTATGGTGTCAGTATCTGTCTGTATGTCTATGGTGTCAGCGTCTGTCTGTATGTCTATGCTTTCAGAGTCTGTCTGTGTGTCTCTGCTTTCAGCATCTGTCTGTATGTCTATGCTTTCAGAGTCTGTCTGTATGTCTATGCTTTCAGAGTCTGTCTGTGTGTCTCTGCTTTCAGTATCTGTCTGTATGTCTATGCTTTCAGAGTCTGTCTGTCTGTCTATGGTGTCAGCGTCTGTCTGTATGTCTATGGTGTCAGCGTCTGTCTGTATGTCTATGGTGTCAGCGTCTGTCTGTGTGTCTATGGTGTCAGCGTCTGTCTGTATGTCTATGCTTTCAGCGTCTGTCTGTATGTCTATGGTGTCAGCGTCTGTCTGTATGTCTGTGGTTTCAGCATCTGTCTGTATGTCTATGCTTTCAGAGTCTGTCTGTCTGTATGTCTATGCTTTCAGTATCTGTCTGTATGTCTATGCTTTCAGCATCTGTCTGTATGTCTATGGTGTCAGTGTCTGTCTGTATGTCTATGCTTTCAGCGTCTGTCTGTATGTCTATGCTTTCAGAGTCTGTCTGTCTGTATGTCTATGCTTTCAGCATCTGTCTGTATGTCTATGCTTTCAGCATCTGTCTGTATGTCTATGCTTTCAGCATCTGCCTGTGTGTCTATGCTTTCAGCATCTGTCTGTATGTCTATGGTTTCAGTATCTGTCTGTGTGTCTATGCTTTCAGCGTCTGTCTGTATGTCTATGCTTTCAGCATCTGTCTGTATGTCTATGCTTTCAGCATCTGTCTGTATGTCTATGCTTTCAGCGTCTGTCTGTATGTCTATGCTTTCAGCATCTGTCTGTATGTCTATGGTTTCAGTATCTGTCTGTGTGTCTATGGTGTCAGTGTCTGTCTGTATGTCTATGCTTTCAGCATCTGTCTGTATGTCTATGCTTTCAGCATCTGTCTGTATGTCTATGCTTTCAGAGTCTGTCTGTATGTCTATGCTTTCAGTATCTGTCTGTATGTCTATGCTTTCAGCATCTGTCTGTGTGTCTATGGTTTCAGTATCTGTCTGTGTGTCTATGGTTTCAGTATCTGTCTGTGTGTCTGTGGTTTCAGTATCTGTCTGTATGTCTATGCTTTCAGCATCTGTCTGTATGTCTATGGTTTCAGAGTCTGTCTTTGGTTTCAGCACCACATGAGTGTGGACAGCGCCTTCTGTTGTCGCCCCAAACGCAACACAGATGAGGTTATATTATACGCACCAAAAATCGACGTTTTCTTCCGTACAAATCGCATCTTATTCCTATGCTAGTGTTGTCATGTGTTTATTTGTTTATTCAGAGTGTGTTATGGTTTGTTTTAGGAGGAGTGGTTGTTTTTAATGATGATTATGAAATCATGAAATATATAGCAGGGGGAGGGGGGGGGGGTTCGTGTCATAGAGCCTAATACCTCAATTATAAACC
>NC_137675.1:3182825-3185325 GCF_963989245.1 Nansenia antarctica | reverse complement strand
GTTAGGGTTAGATATTAACTTAGAGAGGTTATGGTTAGATATTAACTTAGAGAGGTTAAGGTTAGATATTAACTTAGAGTGGTTAAGGTTAGATATTAACTTAGAGAGGTTAAGGTTAGATATTAACTTAGAGTGGTTAAGGTTAGAGACATTAACTTAGACTGGTTAAGGTTAGACATTAACTTAGACTGGTTAAGGTTAGACATTAACTTAGAGAGGTTAAGGTTAGACATTAACTTAGAGTGGTTAAGGTTAGATATTAACTTAGAGTGGTTAAGGTTAGATATTAACTTAGAGAGGTTATGGTTAGATATTAACTTAGAGAGGTTATGGTTAGACATTAACTTAGACTGGTTAAGGTTAGACATTAACTTAGAGAGGTTAAGGTTAGACATTAACTTAGAGTGGTTAAGGTTAGATATTAACTTAGAGTGGTTAAGGTTAGACATTAACTTAGAGAGGTTATGGTTAGATATTAACTTAGAGTGGTTAAGGTTAGACATTAACTTAGAGTGGTTAAGGTTGGACATTAACTTAGAGAGGTTATGGTTAGACATTAACTTAGAGAGGTTATGGTTAGATATTAACTTAGAGTGGTTAAGGTTAGATATTAACTTAGAGAGGTTAAGGTTAGATATTAACTTAGAGAGGTTAAGGTTAGATATTAACTTAGAGAGGTTATGGTTAGATATTAACTTAGAGAGGTTAAGGTTAGATATTAACTTAGAGTGGTTAAGGTTAGATATTAACTTAGAGAGGTTAAGGTTAGATATTAACTTAGAGTGGTTAAGGTTAGAGACATTAACTTAGACTGGTTAAGGTTAGACATTAACTTAGACTGGTTAAGGTTAGACATTCAGATTCAGATTCAGATAACGTTTATTGCCATTATGCATACACATATAGGAATTTGCTTCGGCATTACAGTAAGTGCGTTTATACTTTTTTCACGTGTATACAAAAACAAATGCAAAAAACAGGACAACACAGGACAGACAACAGTGCATTGGATAGTGCAACATATATAAAGTGCAGTGCAGAGTTTTTACAGTGAGTCCAGTGCATATTCAGTCCTGGGCAGACTTGGGGGCGGGGGGGGGGGGGGAAGCCAGAGTCATTTATCAGCCTGGCGGCTGAGGGGAAGAAACTGAGCCTGTGGCGGGCCTTCAGTGCCTTAGGCAGCCGCAACCTTCTTCCAGAGGGAAGCAGGGTGAGGAGGCCGTGGCCGGGGTGGAAGGGGTCGGCCATGATCTTTCTTGCCCTCCTCAGAGCCCTGGTGTCATGCAAGGAGTTGAGGGAGGGCAAGGGACAGCCGATCACCCTCTCTGCTGAACGTAACACCCGCTGCAACTTGGCCTTGTCCTTGGTCGTTGCAGCAGGGAACCAGGTGATGATGGAGTGGGTGAGGATGGACTCTATGATGGCCGTGTAAAACTGGACCATCATGGACCTCGGCAGCCTGAATTTCCTCAGCTGCCGGAGGAAGAACATCCTCTTCTGGGCCTTCTTCGTGAGGGCCTCGGTGTTCCGCTCCCACTTGAGGTCCCGGGAGATGGTCATGCCTAGAAAGCGGCATGACTCCACGGAGGCTAAGGGAGAGGTTAGATATTAACTTAGAGTGGTTAAGGTTAGATATTAACTTAGAGAGGTTAAGGTTAGACATTAACTTAGAGTGGTTAAGGTTAGACATTAACTTAGAGTGGTTAAGGTTAGACATTAACTTAGAGAGGTTAAGGTTAGATATTAACTTAGAGTGGTTAAGGTTAGATATTAACTTAGAGTGGTTAAGGTTAGGGTAGGTTGTCAGGGGAAAGCGTATTTAACCGTAAGTGTATCCATATAATACGACCACACAGATCGTGTTCTTTGGTCCGAAACGATCGTACGAACGTAACAATTTGGGGACGGTGACTTCTTGGGACTTTTGAGAACCAGACTGCAGTGTGGTTGTTTCATCAACAGGGGGCGCCAGAGTTCCACTGCAGCCCACGGGCCCTGTTTGAATCCTCTCACAAATGCAACCTTCCTCCTGTCCTCTCTCTCCTTTTCCTCGAATAAACCACTGATCGGACCTGATGGGGTTGGTGAAAGAGACGCAGTTGGAAGTGTTGATAACCAGGTCACTGAGTCAGTGATGACATAGGCCTACAGCAAGGCAGGATTTCAGGAATGATCTATTTTGAAAGTATTCGCGGACAGGGTACTAACCCTAGTAACCCTAACCCTACCCCCAACCAGTCCCCAAAGCCTGTGTCAAATGGGTCCTACCTTCCACCACAGCCTCTCTACCGCAGAACAACCTCATCATATTATGCTCATCATAGGTGATCGGAGAGGGTTTTATTTCAGGAATGTAGCCTACAAATATTGTACGTCCGTTGAATACTTCTGTATAGCGTAATGACAAATAAACGAGATTTGATTTGACTCGTGATAGGTCCACTTTCCGTCGAGTTAAGTCATAACTAAGTACAGTTTCTGCTCTTGCCTTTAAGTTAAT
>NC_137675.1:3138651-3171151 GCF_963989245.1 Nansenia antarctica | reverse complement strand
TCTGGTGTGCCGACACCATCCTGCTCTCTCTCCTTCTCTCCCTCCCTATCCTCCTCTCTCCCTTTTGCTGTCAACCAAAAGGTAAACAAAACAGCCAGAGTATTTATAATCTAATAAGAGGCATAAATTGATCCATATCAATTTATAACATAATTATAATTGAATATTGGATTGCTGTGGGCAATCCAGTCGGATAATGTCATTTTGACTTTACTCTCTCACCTGAAAAAAAATCGTATGTCCAACTATAAAAAACAGACATTTCCAATGCTTCAATCAACTGTCCATGTACTGTAAATATGCCATTATGGTATTACCATGAAGCCCAACTCTAGCAGAATAAGAAAGATAGTATATCTACTTTAAGTAAAATAATAAAGTGCCTCCAGTTAGCTCTTTAGCTGGCAAGTGTGCAAGGAGACTAGCTCATCTCATCACCTCTGAGCTAGCTAGCTTGCTAGTTCTTTGACACTATTTACACTATGGAACTATAGTCAGACACTTTCTAGTCACGATAATAACGACCAATTTTAACCAACTTTCTCTGTCAGAACACAGTAATTATATTTGCTAACGTTTCAACTTGCTTACTTTCAATCTGCAGACATCACAGCCGGCAAAAACTCTCGCGTCTCGCGCGCACACTTGCGCAAAATCTTGTATTATTCTCCAGCGCTGGCACAGCGCGAAGTGTGGAGATAGGTCTGGCTATGCGAGACTACGGCGGACTAACGTTACCAACGAGCCTATGGGCTTGCCACTCGCCAGATTCGGGTTGGGTGCGTTTAAAAAACCGACTGCTTGTCAGATGTTTGGTGTCTACGTCCGTAATAATTCCTCTTTCTTGGGGGGGCGGGGGGGTTCCGTTGGGAGGGCGGCCCGCCCCCCCAAGGCAATGGTAGGGGAAACACTGGGTAGGGTTTGGTAGTGGCAGGGTTTGGTAGTGGCCAGGGTTTGAGGCATGTTTGGTAGTATATAAACATTTAATAAGATAATGAATAAGATAATAGAAATTAGTAAAAAAGACATGGATGGAAGTGTTAGTGTTTAATCATAACTGTTGTAAAACTTTTAGCTTAGATTTAAATATTTGGTTTGGGCCTGTTTGGTTTCTTCAGGAGTGACTGAAAGCTGCTGCACCGTGTTTTGATTTCACTCTTGGAATGATTAGCTGATTAGCCTCAGCTGACTTTAGGGACCTTGCTGGAATATAGGGTGGGAGGAGATCTGATATGTATTTTGGTCCAAGACCGTTTGGTGGTTTGTATGTAATTAGATAAGTAAGGAGTACTTTGAATTCAGTTCTCTGAGAGACAGGTAGCAATGTAGAGATCTCAGGATTGTAATGTGACCTTAGCAGCAGCGTTTTGGATGAGCTGCAGCTTACGAACAGACCCTTTTAGATAGGCCCGTTAGTAGACCACACTCTCACTCACACACACATTTTAATCATTTATTTATGTCCACATAGAGACAAGTATACAGGGACACAAATACTGAAGGCACAGATGGGATGCATTCACAAACAGACATGGACAATGTCTTTCACATACAACAGGACAAGACTCACGGGTACAAGTAACACCGTCTCCGCCATATATGGCGGCTGCCAATAATCGCAGAGACAGAGCAGTACTTGCTGAGCCTTTTTGCTTCTCCCTTGGACATTCCCAGTAGACACACACACACACACACACACACACACACACACACAGCCTCACCAGCTGATCTCTGAGGGTGATCATGGAGGCCATGCGGTCTGGGATGGCCAGCAGGGCGTTGGAGGTGGCCTCCATCAGGATGTCATACTTACTCCTCCTGGAGGGGGGGGGGGGGGGGGGGGGGGGAGGGGGGAGGGAGGGACATGAATGAGAGAGAGAGTGTGTGTGTGTGTGTGTGTGTGTGTGTCTCTGTCTGTCTGTCTGTCAGTGTGTGTGTGTGTGTGTGCGTGCGTGTGTGTGTGTGTGTGTGTGTGAGTGTGTGTGAGTGTGTGTGAGTGTGTGAGTGTGCGTGAGTACCGGTCCACATGGAAGCGTTTCAGCAACAGCAGTATGGAGTGAGTGTGTGTGTGTGTCTCTGTCTGTCTGTCAGTGTGTGTGTGTGTGTGTGTGTGTGCGAGTGCGTGTGTGTGTGTGAGTGTGTGAGTGTGTGTGAGTGTGTGAGTGTGTGTGAGTACCGGTCCACATGGAAGCGTTTCAGCAACAGCAGTATGGAGTGTGTGTGTGTGTGTGTGTGTGTGAGTGTGTGAGTGTGTGAGTGTGTGTGAGTACCGGTCCACATGGAAGCGTTTCAGCAACAGCAGTATGGAGTGTGTGTGTGTGTGTGTGTGAGTGTGTGAGTGTGTGTGAGTACCGGTCCACATGGAAGCGTTTCAGCAACAGCAGTATGGAGTGTGTGTGTGTGTGTGTGTGAGTGTGTGAGTGTGTGAGTGTGTGTGAGTACCGGTCCACATGGAAGCGTTTCAGCAACAGCAGTATGGAGTGTGTGTGTGTGTGTGTGTGAGTGTGTGAGTGTGTGAGTGTGTGTGAGTACCGGTCCACATGGAAGCGTTTCAACAACAGCAGTATGGAGTGTGTGTGCAGTGTTTCCTCTATATGCATTCGGGCCGCCACGAATGAATTTCCTCCGCCACTATTTGATTCAGTCCACTAAGTGCACGATTTCTCCCCCCCCCAAAAAAATAAAAATAAATCCACCTCTGAACATTTTAGCTGATTAAAATATATCTGATCCTAGATCAGCGCTATAATGGATGTTGACTAAAAGTGCACCTAAATCCACGCCCATCTCTCTCTAACCGCTGATCCAAAATCAGATTAATGACATTAAACATTCAGTTGACGACGTGACACAAGGGCTACTCCTGATTGGTCTAAATGTGAACCATCTAAAACAGTGTTTCGAAACACTGATCTAAAAGATACAAAAAGCTGATCTAGCTAGCTAGGTGCACAAATAAGGTGAACATTTAATGAAGCAGCATATTTATTTCTGGCATCACTTGCATGTAATGTAATGTAATAGTGCAAAACAAAGGGTATAGTGCATCTTCTCAGGCATCAATTTTAACACTGTACATCATTTTTAAAATGTAGTACTCAGCAGTTTGCACTCTACTACATTTTAAAAATGTGTTTGATGCCTGAGAAGATGCACTATACCCTTTGTTTTGCACTCTCCCTCCCCTCTCTCTCCCCCCCCTCTCCCTCCCCCCCCTCTCTCTCTTACACACACACACACACACACACACACACACACACACACACACACACACACACACACACACACACACACTCACTTTCTCTCACTCACACACTGACAGCCAGTCTGCAGTACCATAGCCAACTACTGATCCAACAAACAGAAAAGTAAACCAGATACAAAACAGGTAGTTCCCTAGTTTGAAAGGAGGAAATAAATGCATTTCTCTACCTTAGTGGGAGACCTGGCACTGGGAGGAGGCAGCTAGTTTCTAGTAGTCAGGGCTGTAGGAGCTGGTTGCAAGGTGTAGGCACTGTGGATCTGTCATCGAAAAGACAATCTGCAGCCTCGAGAAACGCTTTTTTCACAATTTCGCCGTCTTTGAATGACTTCTTGTGTTTAACAAGAACGTGACTGACGCGATAAGAAGCTATCGTTACAGCCGTACGTTTTCGCTCTTTGGCCACATTTCCCTTCTTCGAAACAGCCATCATAGAAACAGCCATCATAGAAACAGCCATCATAGAAACAGCCATCGTAGATTTGCAGATCAGACTGACGCACTTCCAATATCACATCGTGTAAAAAAGTCCTCCTCCCATTCTGGATGGAAGTTGTACGTTATTGGTTTCTTACTTGGTCCAGCTTCCCCACTCATTTGTATACCCTTTCTTTAGTATTATATAGTAAATAGTAGAAATTGGAAGGCTAACTAGGTCATTAGTCTCGCCGGTATTTTGTATTTTGTAGTTGGCGCTGTTGACTGCACATGCCTGGTGTTGTGAAGGCCCACAGTTTAGAGCCAGTTTAGTTTCCCCAAACCAGCCCTATTTTGCCCCAGTTATTTCCTTTGTTATTTTCTATACTATTCATATACGTTTCGTGAAGTGTATGTATTGTTATTGTAATGTTTATGTATATGTTTGATGACGTGGTATATCCGGGGTGTGTCCGTGACCCGGATGCTAGGTTCGGTGGTGTATATATAGGAACGGAAGTGCTCAGTGAGTCAGTGTGTGTGAAGAGAATCAGAACGAGAGAGAGAGTAACGAGAGAGAAGCAACGAGAAGTCAATCTAAGATGGCGGATTCAGTAACACGCACACCGTGCAGAAGCTGAAGACGCCAGGAAAGTGATTACTGAGTTTACCACTGTAGCCCAGTTTAGTTGTGTCCCCGTTAGACAGCCTTGCCAGCAGCCGGCTGTTAACGTTGGACCAAACGAGACGCCAAACTGGACAGAATCGTCGCCTCCACGAGCGGACTGCGACCGAACGCTGACTCTATCGGAGCTTCGACGTGGACCACCGGACCTGGGCCCTTCACCTCGTCGTGGACCACGAAGAAGGCCCTTTCCCTCCGCGTTGCTACGTCACCCCCCCCCCTTTTGTCTGCTACCTTCCTCGACGCACATGCCATCCAACCAGGCCTCAACGCGCACCACAGTCCGGGACTATAAGCCTGTTCAGGCCAGATACTATGAGTGAGTGAGTGTGTGTGTGGCCGGCGGGAGGGAGTGTATATATCGGGGGATGTATACATCAGTTCTGTAAATAAATGTGTTTGTTCATATGTGATACCGTTACCGTGTGTTAGTTGTTTGTATGCTAATGCTAATTCCAAGGCTAATGCTAATGCTAATTCCAATGCTAATGCTAATGCTAATTCCCATGCTAATGCTAACGATAGTAACTGCTAGTCTAACGGTTTGCTGGCGCCCCCTGCCTGTATCCTCCTACACTGCCTATTTAGCTTAGAGTTAGTTAGATAACCAGCCCCTTCCTAAATTTACAGTCCTTTCAGCTACTCCCTGGTTACAATTGGTCCTTCGAGCCGGATAGGTAGTGTAGTGATAGCATGGCTGAGCGCAGCCAACCAGACCAGACAGTTACCCCCCCTTCTCCGCCCCCTGAGCCAGAGCCACGACCACAGAGAGTCCCGCGGTTGCCTCCGAGGTTACAGGAGTATGAGCTTGAGCTCGAAAGCTCACTGAGTGGTAGCGAGGAGCGCACTCCACGGGATACAGTGGTCGGAGAGGCCGAGGTGTCCGCCGGCGCGCGGGTGGCTAGCACTGAGACAGCCCTCAAAGAGCACCAGCCTGAGGATGAGATGGCAGAACCGCAGGGTTTTGCCGTGGAAACGGAAGAGCAGGAAGGAGAGGCCCGGTCCGACAGCGCCTGCGGGCGGAAGAGGGAGGGCCTCAGCCTTAACGATCTGCCTCCCAGTACGGCGCGCTCGAGACCTAGCTCCTGCCGCTCAGTGGCTTCCTCCCGGTCCAGGGTTTCCGTGGGCAGTTCTGCCTCTGGGGCGGATAGCCTGCACTCCAGAGGGAGTAGTGCCGCGCTGTCCGAATGTATGCGCCAACAGGCCGAGGTGGCGTTAGAGCGAGAACGCCTCCAGTTCGAGCGTGAACGAGAGAGGGAACGCATCCATTTCGAGCGCGAGCGCCTCCAGATGGAGGCGGCGGAGAGACAGCGCCAGGAGGCGCTAGAACGTGAACGCTTCCAGATGGAGCGCGACCGCCTCCAGATGGAGGGGGCGGAACGCGCGGCGGAGAGGCAGATGGCGAGAGAGCAACTGCACGCGGAGAAGATGGAGGAAGTGATGCAGACCATGCGCGACGTGTGCATCAGCAGAGCTCCGTCGGCCCGTAGCTCCAGAGCATCATCCGCACGGCCCTCTCGAGTGCCATCTCCTGAACCCCCCGCCGATGGCTCCATGACCCCCGCCATGACTGTCCAACTACAGGCCCAGCTGACCACCTGGAAGGAAGAGGACCAGGGACCCGACCGCTACGCGGCCCAGAGGGAGCCAGCGTCGCTGCCCGGGAGGGGAGCCATCCCCCAAGAGCGTAGCACACTCCTAGGTCCTCCAGTGCACCAAAATGCATGCAGGCCGGACACCCAGACCGTCACTCCAGCCCCGATCATCCACTACAGGATGTTTCCCCAGGTGGAGGGACCCAAGTTCCCCTTCTTCAAGGACGAGGACAGGAGCCAGTATGTGGAGCTACGCATCTGCCTAGACACGCTCTTGGACGACTCCTGCTCAGAGTCCTACAAATATGCGATTCTCCTTCAGCATGTGAGGAACCCCAGAGCCCACAACATGGTTCTGGCCCATGCCTCCGCACCGACACCTTACACCAGAGCGCTCGCCGACTTGGATGCCCGCTACGGTCGTCCCTGGAACCACGCCCTTGCTGAACTGCAAGCCCTCGAACAGCAGGCCCCCATCAAGGATGACCGGGCGCTGGATGACTTCGCGCTCCGCGTGCACACCTTGGTTGGAATGCTGAAGACGCAGGGCCCAGCTGGCGCCAGCGAGATCAACAGCACCTCCAACGTAGAGCGGCTGCTCCGCAAGATCCCACGCTTCCGGCAGGGAACTTCCCCGGGAAGTTGGGTCTGAGCATGGCTGCCTTCGCGGAGTTCCTACTGGAGGAAGTGCATGACACCAACGTAGTAGACGCCATGGGTTACGCTGAGCCGAAGAAGGAGAGGGAGAAGGGAGACCGCTGGGACGGGCCGAGCTCGAACAGAGGACGCCCAGTAGGAGTGCTGCACACGGAGGAGGAGCCTCGGAGAGAGAGGAAAGCCCGACCTGAGGGAAAGGATTCCTCTCAACCCCCTCAAAAGGGACGGAGAGGTCCACCGCCATGTCCGTACTGCACCAGCGAGCACTGGTTCAATGAGTGCAGTGACTTCAACAACCTGAGTACCGAGGCCAAGCAGAGGTGGCTCGAGGAGAACAAGAGGTGCTGGAACTGTGGGCGCGACCATCTGGCTAAGAACTGCACCTTGAGGAGAAAGTGCAACCGCTGTGAGGAGGTCCACCTCAACATCCTACACGAGGTCTCCCTCGCCAGGTCCACGGAGGGCACCAGAAGCCCTAGGTCCGGTAGCGCACCGGAAGAGGCAACACCTGTCTACTACCTAGACCCAGCCCGGAGCAGCGGCTCCAAGGTCCTACTGAAGGTGGTGAAGGTCCGACTTCACCACAACAACGCTGTGTACGACACGTACGCCGTTCTAGACGACGGGTCGGAACGGACCATCCTTCTCCAGG
This sequence comes from Nansenia antarctica, assembly GCF_963989245.1. Taxonomy (NCBI): domain Eukaryota; kingdom Metazoa; phylum Chordata; class Actinopteri; order Argentiniformes; family Microstomatidae; genus Nansenia; species Nansenia antarctica. The sequence continues at coordinate 3,163,883 of NC_137675.1, read as the reverse complement.
GGGCAGTGCGCCAGTTGGGGCTCCAAGGGACTGCGGAGAAGCTGACTCTGCGCACGATACGTCGCGACCTTAAAGAGGTCACCGGGGCGAGAATCAACTTCTCTATCTCCCCGGCGGGGCGGCCGTCGGACAGATATCGGCTTCGGAATGTCTTCACCGCAGACCAGCTAGCGCTCTCCCGCTACGACTACCCCCTGGAGAGATTACGCGCAAGATATCCCCACCTACGGCGAGTAGACCTACATCCGATAGAAGGAGCGGAGCCAACCCTTCTCATCGGCTCGGACAACGCTGAACTGATCGTGTCGCTCCGTCCTCCGCTGAGAGGACCACGAGGCTGCCCGATGGCGGTTAAGACTGCGCTTGGGTGGGCCCTCCAAGGCGCTACCGAGGGGAGAGATAGAGACGGGAGAGCTACGTCATCCCTCCATGTCCGAACCGAAGAAGCAAACCAACCAACCGGACCGCCTGGAGTGGAATCTATTGCTGCCAGTGCACCTGGAACAGTTAGTACCACAAATGGTTCACCACAGGATGACCAACCAAAGAAGAAGCCTCTGTGGACAGAGCATAAGTCTCTGGATGGGAAGACCTACTTCTACAACACAGAGACTAAACAGTCCTCAGGGGAGAAACCAGACGACCTGAAATCTCCTGCTGAGCAAATGTTGTCTAAGTGCCCGTGGAAGGAGTACAAGTCTGACACGGGAAAGCCGTACTACTACAACTCCCAGACTAAGGAGTCCCGGTGGACCAAGCCCAAAGAGCTGGAAGATCGTGAAGCGATGATCAAAGCGGAGGAGAATGGGACGGTAGAAGCTGCAGCTCCTGGCACCGCCCCCGTCCCCACTCTTCAGGTTGATCCTGCTGCTACCATGGCGAACATGATGGACATGGAGGCCATGGCGGCAACAGCGGTTGCCGAGGAACACCTGCAGGTGGCCATGCACCCTCACGTGGCCGAGGTCAGCATTGACGCACCCGTCAACTCCGTCGAGTACACGTCAGCCATGGAAGTCTCAGCCAGTATTGTAGACGCCTCCAAGGAGGAAAGGCCGGAGTTGGCGAAGAAAACGTACAAGTGGAACCCAAAAGAGGAGGCCAAGCAGGCCTTCAAAGAGCTTCTGAAGGAGAAGGGTGTTTCATCCAACGCGTCATGGGAGCAAGCCATGAGAATGATCATCAACGACCCACGCTACAGCGCCCTGCCCAAGCTGAGTGAGAAGAAGCAAGCGTTTAAGGCCTACAAGGCTAAGAAGGAGAAGGAACAAGCCAAGCAGCTCAGGAAGAGGAACTGGGAGGCGCTGAAGAGCATTCTGGACAACATGGCCAACGTCACCTACCGCACCACCTGGTCCGAGGCCCAGCAGTACCTGCTGGACAACCCCACCTTCGCTGAGTACGAGGAGCTGCAGAACATGGACAAGGAAGACGCTCTGATCTGCTTCGAGGAGCACATCCGCGCCCTGGAGAAGGAGAAGCAGAAGACTCTGCTGAGGGAGAGAGACAACTTGTCCGAAGGTGCCGTGGTACTGGTGATCGATCAGTCCCTTCCACGCGCCGCCTGGCAGACAGGCAGAGTGACCAAGGTCCTGCCGGGTCCGGATGGAAGGGTGCGGACGGCCATCGTGGACGTTGGTGGTCGCACTTACACCCGACCTGTGGCACGCCTGATTGAGCTCCCTCAAATTACCAAGGACACTATCACCTCCTACCTCACGCTGCTAGAGCAGCCTAGCCAGTGTGCCTTCCTTAGTTAACTGAAACCGAGGGTTTCATGGGGCGGCTGTTGTGAAGGCCCACAGTTTAGAGCCAGTTTAGTTTCCCCAAACCAGCCCTATTTTGCCCCAGTTATTTCCTTTGTTATTTTCTATACTATTCATATACGTTTCGTGAAGTGTATGTATTGTTATTGTAATGTTTATGTATATGTTTGATGACGTGGTATATCCGGGGTGTGTCCGTGACCCGGATGTTAGGTTCGGTGGTGTATATATAGGAACGGAAGTGCTCAGTGAGTCAGTGTGTGTGAAGAGAATCAGAACGAGAGAGAGAGTAACGAGAGAGAAGCAACGAGAAGTCAATCTAAGATGGCGGATTCAGTAACACGCACACCGTGCAGAAGCTGAAGACGCCAGGAAAGTGATTACTGAGTTTACCACTGTAGCCCAGTTTAGTTGTGTCCCCGTTAGACAGCCTTGCCAGCAGCCGGCTGTTAACGTTGGACCAAACGAGACGCCAAACTGGACAGAATCGTCGCCTCCACGAGCGGACTGCGACCGAACGCTGACTCTATCGGAGCTTCGACGTGGACCACCGGACCTGGGCCCTTCACCTCGTCGTGGACCACGAAGAAGGCCCTTTCCCTCCGCGTTGCTACGTCACCCCCCCCCCTTTTGTCTGCTACCTTCCTCGACGCACATGCCATCCAACCAGGCCTCAACGCGCACCACAGTCCGGGACTATAAGCCTGTTCAGGCCAGATACTATGAGTGAGTGAGTGTGTGTGTGGCCGGCGGGAGGGAGTGTATATATCGGGGGATGTATACATCAGTTCTGTAAATAAATGTGTTTGTTCATATGTGATACCGTTACCGTGTGTTAGTTGTTTGTATGCTAATGCTAATTCCAAGGCTAATGCTAATGCTAATTCCAATGCTAATGCTAATGCTAATTCCCATGCTAATGCTAACGATAGTAACTGCTAGTCTAACGGTTTGCTGGCGCCCCCTGCCTGTATCCTCCTACACTGCCTATTTAGCTTAGAGTTAGTTAGATAACCAGCCCCTTCCTAAATTTACAGTCCTTTCAGCTACTCCCTGGTTACACCTGGTGTACCGTGTGTTAGGTGAAAAGATCAGATCTCAGACTGGCTTACCTGTATGTCAATCAAGTGGCAAAAGCCATAGTGAGGATGGATGATAGGCGAACGCTAGCCAGTGGCAGCTTCAGGGAAGAAAAACGAATGCTTATCGCTTATTTCAGCTCCCAAAAAACATGCGATGACGTCGATTACCAAATATGTCGGCGACGATTTTGGTAATCGACGTCGTCGCGACTAGTCGACTAATCGTGGCAGCCCTAGTACAGTTGCTCAAAATGCAGATAAGAGAAAGTATAGGCTAATATCAAACAACAATCCTAGAGATGACTAATCAAACGTACACATAACTAAATAAAAGCAGGCCAACTAATGACAGCTACACGGCCTCAACTGGGAACATAAAGGATAAATGAATTTTGCAATCGAACGTGTCCTACAGCGACAGCTGGTCGTGCAAATCAGGTTTTTTAGCTATTATTTTTATTTTGTTGCCATCCTCCCTCTAGTTTTGTTTGAAATTAGGTCGTTGTTTTGAGCGCGCGTGCGCGTTTCATGCGCGTGCATTTTACACTAATGTAAAAATTCCTGGAGGAAACACTGTGTGTGTGTGTGTGTGTGTGCGTGTGTACCGGTCCACATGGAAGCGTTTCAGCAGCAGGAGGATGGAGAGTGTGTGAGTGTGTGTGTGTGTGTGTGTTGCTGTAACTTTCTTGTGTGTTTATGTGTGTTGCTGTAACTTTCTGGTGTGTGTGTGTGTGTGTGTGTGTGTGTGTGTGTGTGTGTGTGTGAGTGTGTGTGTGTGTGTGTGAGTGTGTGTGTGAGTACCGGTCCACGTGGAAGTGTTTCAGCAGCAGCAGTATGGAGTGTGTGAGTGTGTGTGTGTGTGTGAGTATGTGTGTGTGAGTGTGTGTGTGTGAATGTGTGTGTGAGTGTGTGTGTAGGTGTGTGTGTGTGTGTGTGTGAGTATGTGTGTGTGAGTGTGTGTGTGTGAATGTGTGTGTGAGTGTGTGTGTAGGTGTGTGTGTGTGTGTGTGAGTACCGGTCCACGTGGAAGCGTTTCAGCAGCAGCCGTATGGAGTGTGTGAGTGTGTGTGTGTGTGAGTGCGTGTGTGTGTGAGTGTGTGTGTGTGTGAGTGTGTGTGTGTGAGTGTGTGTGTGTGTGTGTGTGTGTGTGAGTACCGGTCCACGTGGAAGCGTTTCAGCAGCAGTAGTATGGAGTGTGTGAGTGTGAGTGTGAGTGTGTGTGTGTGAGTGTGTGTGAGTACCGGTCCACATGGAAGCGTTTCAGCAGCAGTAGTATGGAGTGCTGCTGGGCTCCGCTGGGCAGCCTGATGACGTGAGTCTGCATGGTGATCAGCCCGTAGCTGTTCAGAGACTTCCTCATGTAGTGCAGCTTCCCCGCGTCCGTCCTGGCCAGCCAATCACAACGCAGCTTGTTACACGGTGCCTCGGTTACGGGCGACTCAGAACAAAGCTTGTTAGGGGTATTAGGCTTTTCTTAAGTCAAAGAACTTAAAAAAACGAAGGGAGGGAAGGAGAGAGGGAGGGCATAGAGAAGAAAGAGAGAAAGAAAGAAAAACAGATGGAGAAGAGAGAACAAGAGTGACAGAGAGGAGACAGAGACATACAGGGCCCTATTATACACTTCATAAGTCTTAAGCAATAAGACGAGGCGGTAGATCTAAACGTAAGACGTGGAGGCGTGGTCAAGGCCACTTTGCTATTATGCGTGCGGTAGTGGGCGCCTAAAACCCGGCGCTAAGCAAAGAAATTAGTCATGGGTGTGTTTTGGGCGTCTTCTCAATCAACCCAATCAGCGTGCCAGGTGCCATTCCCTTTAAGAACCGGCTGCGTTGAGTCATTAGCGCTATGCTATTATGGAAGTCCTAAGAAGGAGGTCAGCGCGCTTCTCTGCCTCTCCCTTCTGAAATAAAGCATTTATACTGTGACCGTAAGAAGTGCATAATAGGGCCCACAGAGTCATATACAAAAAGAAAAGCGAAAGAGGGATAGAAAGAGGAGAGAAAGAGGAAGAGGGATAGAAAGGAGGAGAGAAAGAGGAAGAGGGATAGAAAGGAGGAGAGAAAGACATAGAGGTCTCTCCCCCCCCCCCCCTACCTGAAGGTGGATCCGTGCAGGTCTCCCCCCCCCCTACCTGAAGGTGGACCCGTGCAGGTCTCTCCCCCCTACCTGAAGGTAGATCCGTGCAGGTCTCTCCCCCCCTACCTGAAGGTGGATCCGTGCAGGTCTCTCTGCAGCTCTCCCTGCCAGCGCGCGCGGCCCAGCCTCTCCAGGATGCAGTAGCTGTGGTCAGTCAGCCGCAGCTCCGGGTCGCTCTGCTCCCCGATCAGAGACCGGAACCTCAGCGCCTGGGAGCCCACCAGCACCAGCCTCCTGCCATACCTACAGGACCACAACACAACCACAACCACAACCAGGTCAGAGCCCACCAGCACCAGCCTCCTGCCATACCTACAGGGCCACAACACAACCACAACCACAACCAGGTCAGAGCCCACCAGCACCAGCCTCCTGCCATACCTACAGGACCACAACACAACCACAACCACAACCAGGTCAGAACCTCAGCGCCTGGGACCCCACCAGCACCAGCCTCCTGCCATACCTACAGGACCACAACCAGAACCCACCTCTTGTCCGCCTGGTCCAGGCTCAGACAGGGGTCCAGGTGGGCGGTGCGGACCGCCCCGGTGACGTCCCTCCTCTCCCTGAAGGCCATGCTGGAGCCCTGCAGGCCGGTCCGGTCGTCCAGCAGCACCAGAACCGGGTACACGTCCGGGGCCAGGGTTTGGGTCGCCTCCTCCTGGATGCCCGTGTCCGGGTCGATGTCCGCAAACCTGGGGGGGTTCATTTGCTCATTACACCAGGGTTCACATTTACATTTTATTTATGATGATGCTAATTTGATGCTCATTTGTCATTTGAGCTCCTGAAAATAGGGGACTGTGTATAAAAATGGTTGTAATTCCTAAACGTTGCATACAATATTTTTGTTCAACCCCTTGAATTAAAGCTGAAAGTCTGCACTTCAATTACAACTCCATTGTTTCATTTTAAATCCATTGTGGTGGCGTACAGAGCCAAAATTATGGAAATTGTGTCACTGTCCAAATATTTACGGACCTAACTGTATATGTGCCATAATGTTACGTTACGTATATGCACTGTCAAAGTGCCAAACTATGCCACACTAGTGCAAATCTACGCAGAATATAGGGAGTTGGGTTTAACACAACATTTACAGTTCACATATTTTATTTCGTCCTCCAACAATCATGTTCAAGTTTCAACAAGTCAAATGTAAGACCTTTTTAGATCTTTTTTTAGACCTCTTTGAATAGAACTTTTGACCTATTCGCGACACCATATGTTTGTCATCCTGCCGTAGCTTCGTTCGCCAATCATTTCTCCCGGGGGAAGCGAATTGGCATTTTTTTGGTTCCAGCTTGATTCATTTCCACGTAAATAGATGTGGTCGGACTGATTTCCTTGCAGGACAAGCTAATCTCATTTTTTAGACCTAATCGCTGCGCCTTGGGACCTTTTTAGGCCTTGTAAATCGGATTGCTGGATTTTAGACTTTGAGGCTTTTTAAGACCAGCGCGGGAACCCTGTTACACATCATCATCATTATGCAAGTGACTCGGTCCGAGTTGACGAGTTTGAAGACACATCAAACTGGTGTTTGACTGGTTGCCTTCATAATGGTCTGTAGCCATTACACACGAATGAATGGTGTGTGTGTGTGTGTGTGTGTGTGTGTGTGTGCGCGTGTGTGTGTGTGTGTGTGTGTGTGTGCGTGTGTGTGTGTACTGAAAGTTTCAAGGCTACACGGTCTGTGTAGACAGTCTGAAGTCTGTGTTGCTAAACCGACACAAGCTACAAACTGACATGGAATCATTACAACAACAACAACAACTTCTGTGCTGTCCTACATATGTGGTTATAACTGCTTGTATTGGCCAACATCGCATCTACGTGCTTCAGTATCTCTGAATGACAGCAGCGCTGCATGTCAGAGAAACAACAACAACAACAACAACAACAACAAGTCGCCTCTCCAGGCATGTTTCTCTGACATGCAGCGCTGCTGTCACTCAGAGATACTGAAGCACGTAGATGCGATGTTGGCCAATACAAGCAGTTATAACCACATGTAGAGGACAGACAGCAGTTATAACTACATGTGTAGGACAGACAGCAGTTATAACTACATGTGTAGGACAGACAGCAGTTATAACTACATGTGGGGTAGTGGTGGTCTAGTGGATAGTGAGTTGGACTTGTGATCGGAAGGTTGTGAGTTCAAATCCCACCTGGGAACACCACTACTAGTGTGCCCTTGGGTAAGGCACTTAGCCCTCAGTTACTCCAGGGGGAATGTCCCTGTAATTCGTAATTGTAAATCGCTTTGGATTAAAAGCGTCTTGCTAAATGGCAAAATTATTATTATTATTATTACATGTGTAGGGTTTAGCTGCTCACCTGTCGAACAGCACCACGTCCTCTCTCTCCTTCGGCAGCTCGTAGAAGTTCACCTCGGGGTTGCAGACCACCGACCTCCACAGGTAGTCCTTGGTGCAGGGGTCCAGCTTCAGGGGGAACCGGGGGCTCCTCTGCTCCAGGCGGATCCACAGACACGGGACGGTGATGCCGTCCAGCCCCTCCAGCGCCACCTCGTCCTGGACCATGTTCAACGCGTCCATGGCTGCAAAACGGATAGAAAATTGGTCCGATCGGACCGCGCAGCTGATCTAGTTTGATAAAGATCAACTTGCTTATGGCTTCCTAAACCGTGTTTGTCTGTTTTGGGGGGGGGGGGGTCACACAAGCAGACACACCCCCGATTGGTTAATCGAAGCACGTGTCGAGTCGAGAGAGATGTTGACATCGTTAGCCGAGACAGTCGGATGTGGGATGTCGCCCTCTGATGACGTATTTACCGTTTCAACTTTGAACGTGTGCTTAGGGTTGCCAGATGGGATTGATAAATTCCAGCCTAACCACAGTCTTAAAAACCGTTCAATCCACCAGCCCAAAACCTGTTATTGTCAGAAAACAGCTGATTACTATTCATAGCTTTCAGTCACGTGGTTTCTTCCCTAGCAACCACCAACCTGACGGGCAAAAAGTATCATAGCAACATCGCTCAACATGGCGATTTACCGGCTGCCTACTATTTCGACCACCTCACCCATGAAGAACTATCAAGATACACGACGGTGATAGGAGTGGAGGATCGACTCCATTCAAAAACGTTTGGATTCCATGTCTTCTCCTCTATCCGGACACGTTGGAATTATTTTCCTAACCCCCGGAGAATCAAAGTTATTAACCCGCAAAAGGTGCGTCCTTGACCGGCTTTCTCCGTGAATAACACCGGTTATGGAGGTGGTACTAACACAAGACTATTATTGCTAAATTCACCATCAGTATACGGTCATTTTGAGCCCTTAACCACCTCGCTGACACCCCGAGAAGATATACTTTTAATACGAAACTCGATCAACCGGGCGTTCTGGAGTTCTACCGCTGCTGGACGGAACTCCCGCTGACAGCGGGTCGAGGGGATATTTCTACCCGGGAATTCGCTCCTTGCTGTGTCCACGGTGATAGGAGTGGAGGATCGACTCCATTGAAAAACTTTTCGATTCCCTGGCTTCTCCTCTTTCCGGACACGTTGGAATTATTTTCCTAACCCACGGGAAATCAAAGTTATTAACCCGCAAAAAGTGGGTTTTGCCCGTGGGTTTTGCCTGCAAAAAGTGCCTTTTGCCCGTCAGGTGGGCGTTTCCACTATGCTGTGACGTCACATGAAAGCTATGAATTGGGCAGGTGCCCATCTCCTGCCCCTAAACTCAACTGTATGTCTGTTGCCAATGATGTTTCTAAAATAAAGGTAAAAAAAAAAAACTGCACATTGTATGTAGCTACTAGGGTGTGTGTTTTAACTTCACACATTTTATAACTTTCAGCCACTGACATTTTGACACCGCCTAAAATGCTTTTTTTCCGGCCAAGTGTGATCAAAGATCTGGCAACCCTGCTTGAGTTTTACGTCACCAGCGAACACGATCACGCTGCCTCTCCAGGCCGCCACTAGGTGGCGCACCACTGCTATGATTTCACTACTGTGATAAAAGCGGAACTGAACAGTGTTTTATTGGTCACAGTTAGACTGTGTTAGGGGTTAAGTGCCTTGCTCAAGGGCACAATGGCAGTGGTAGGTAGGTACCTTAGATTTATACATTACACTTTTGGCATTTATCAGACGCCTTTATCCAAAGCAATTTACAACAAATACATTTAGTGAATAATCTGTCCATCAGTCATAGCAGTAATCATAGCAGTCATAATGTTAGAAGAAGGAAGATTAAAAAAATAAAAAATAAAATAGATATTAACTAGTGGCAGCAGACTAACCCCTTATTGCATGCTCACAATAGTTCAATTATAGAATATTATATATATAATAATATGGCACCACTAGGGTATCCTGTCTTACCTGCACTATTTTCACCTTTATCTTGTATTATGCCTATTAGTTTTGTGTCACTTCTGTCCTGTACAGACATTACATTATGCCTGTTGCCTTATTGTCTTTGTGCTGCAGTTCAATGTCAGGAACCGAAGCCTGAGATTCTCTCTGAAAATACTCTCTTACACTCGTGTAATGTGACAATAAACTTGTAGTCTAAATTAAATCAGTGGACAGCTGACAGTGATCGGATCACATGTCACTGTCCTGACCCGATCACATGTCACTGTCCTGACCCGATCACATGTCACTGTCCTGACCCGATCACATGTCCTGTCCTGACCCGATCACATGTCCTGACCCAGCACTGTCCTGACCCGATCACATGTCACTGTCCTGACCCGATCACATGTCACTGTCCTGACCCGATCACATGTCACTGTCCTGACCCGATCACATGTCACTGTCCTGACCCGATCACATGTCACTGTCCTGACCCGATCACATGTCACCGTCCTGCCCCGATCACATGTCACTGTCCTGACCCGATCACATGTCCTGACCTGACCCGATCACATGTCACTGTCCTGACCCGATCACATGTCACTGTCCTGACCCGATCACATGTCACTGTCCTGACCCGATCACATGTCACTGTCCTGACCCGATCACATGTCCTGACCCAGCACTGTCCTGACCCGATCACATGTCACTGTCCTGACCCGATCACATGTCCTGACCCAGCACTGTCCTGACCCGATCACATGTCACTGTCCTGACCCGATCACATGTCCTGACCCAGCACTGTCCTGACCCGATCACATGTCACTGTCCTGACCCGATCACATGTCCTGACCCAGCACTGTCCTGACCCGATCACATGTCACTGTCCTGACCCGATCACATGTCCTGACCCAGCACTGTCCTGACCCGATCACATGTCACTGTCCTGACCCGATCACATGTCCTGACCCAGCACTGTCCTGACCCGATCACATGTCACTGTCCTGACCCGATCACATGTCACCGTCCTGACCCGATCACATGTCACTGTCCTGACCCAGCACTGTCCTGACCCGATCACATGTCACTGTCCTGACCCGATCACATGTCACTGTCCTGACCCGATCACATGTCACTGTCCTGACCCGATCACATGTCACTGTCCTGACCCGATCACATGTCCTGACCCAGCACTGTCCTGACCCGATCACATGTCACTGTCCTGACCCGATCACATGTCACTGTCCTGACCCGATCACATGTCACTGTCCTGACCCGATCACATGTCCTGTCCTGACCCGATCACATGTCACTGTCCTGACCCGATCACATGTCACTGTCCTGACCCGATCACATGTCACTGTCCTGACCCGATCACATGTCACCGTCCTGACCCGATCACATGTCACTCTGTCCTGACCCGATCACATGTCCTGACCCAGCACTGTCCTGACCCGATCACATGTCACCGTCCTGACCCGATCACATGTCACTGTCCTGACCCGATCACATGTCCTGACCCAGCACTGTCCTGACCCGATCACATGTCACCGTCCTGACCCGATCACATGTCACTGTCCTGACCCGATCACATGTCCTGACCCAGCACTGTCCTGACCCAGCACTGTCCTGACCCGATCACATGTCACTGTCCTGCCCCGATCACATGTCACTGTCCTGACCCGATCACATGTCACTGTCCTGACCCGATCACATGTCACTGTCCTGACCCGATCACATGTCACTGTCCTGCCCCGATCACATGTCACTGTCCTGCCCCGATCACATGTCACTGTCCTGACCCGATCACATGTCACTGTCCTGCCCCGATCACATGTCACTGTCCTGACCCGATCACATGTCACTGTCCTGACCCGATCACATGTCACTGTCCTGACCCGATCACATGTCACTGTCCTGCCCCGATCACATGTCACTGTCCTGACCCGATCACATGTCACTGTCCTGACCCGATCACATGTCACTGTCCTGCCCCGATCACATGTCACTGTCCTGCCCCGATCACATGTCACTGTCCTGACCCGATCACATGTCACTGTCCTGACCCGATCACATGTCACTGTCCTGCCCCGATCACATGTCACTGTCCTGACCCGATCACATGTCACTGTCCTGACCCGATCACATGTCACTGTCCTGACCCGATCACATGTCACTGTCCTGACCCGATCACATGTCACCGTCCTGACCCGATCACATGTCACTGTCCTGACCCGATCACATGTCACTGTCCTGACCCGATCACATGTCACTGTCCTGCCCCGATCACATGTCACTGTCCTGACCCGATCACATGTCCTGACCCAGCACTGTCCTGACCCGATCACATGTCCTGACCCAGCACTGTCCTGACCCGATCACATGTCACTGTCCTGACCCGATCACATGTCACCGTCCTGACCCGATCACATGTCCTGACCTGACCCGATCACATGTCACTGTCCTGACCCAGCACTGTCCTGACCCGATCACATGTCACTGTCCTGACCCGATCACATGTCCTGACCCGATCACATGTCACTGTCCTGACCCGATCACATGTCACTGTCCTGACCCGATCACATGTCCTGACCCGATCACATGTCACTGTCCTGACCCGATCACATGTCACCGTCCTGACCCGATCACATGTCCTGACCTGACCCGATCACATGTCACTGTCCTGACCCAGCACTGTCCTGACCCGATCACATGTCACTGTCCTGACCCGATCACATGTCCTGACCCGATCACATGTCACTGTCCTGACCCGATCACATGTCACTGTCCTGACCCGATCACATGTCCTGACCCGATCACATGTCCTGACCCGATCACATGTCCTGACCCGATCACATGTCCTGACCCAGCACTGTCCTGACCCGATCACATGTCCTGACCCGATCACATGTCCTGACCCGATCACATGTCCTGACCCGATCACATGTCACTGTCCTGACCCGATCACATGTCACTGTCCTGACCCGATCACATGTCACTGTCCTGACCCGATCACATGTCACTGTCCTGACCCGATCACATGTCACTGTCCTGACCCGATCACATGTCACTGTCCTGACCCGATCACATGTCACTGTCCTGACCCGATCACATGTCACTGTCCTGACCCGATCACATGTCACTGTCCTGACCCGATCACATGTCACTGTCCTGACCCGATCACATGTCACTGTCCTGACCCGATCACATGTCACTGTCCTGACCCGATCACATGTCACTGTCCTGACCCGATCACATGTCACTGTCCTGACCCGATCACATGTCACTGTCCTGACCCGATCACATGTCACTGTCCTGACCCGATCACATGTCACTGTCCTGACCCGATCACATGTCACTGTCCTGACCCGATCACATGTCACTGTCCTGACCCGATCACATGTCACTGTCCTGACCCGATCACATGTCACTGTCCTGACCCGATCACATGTCACTGTCCTGACCCGATCACATGTCACTGTCCTGACCCGATCACATGTCACTGTCCTGACCCGATCACATGTCACTGTCCTGACCCGATCACATGTCACTGTCCTGACCCGATCACATGTCCTGACCCAGCACTGTCCTGACCCGATCACATGTCACTGTCCTGACCCGATCACATGTCACTGTCCTGACCCGATCACATGTCACTGTCCTGACCCGATCACATGTCACTGTCCTGACCCGATCACATGTCACTGTCCTGACCCGATCACATGTCACTGTCCTGACCCGATCACATGTCACTGTCCTGACCCGATCACATGTCACTGTCCTGACCCGATCACATGTCACCGTCCTGCCCCGATCACATGTCACTGTCCTGACCCGATCACATGTCACTGTCCTGACCCGATCACATGTCACTGTCCTGACCCGATCACATGTCCTGTCCTGACCCGATCACATGTCACTGTCCTGACCCGATCACATGTCACTGTCCTGACCCGATCACATGTCCTGTCCTGACCCGATCACATGTCACTGTCCTGACCCGATCACATGTCACTGTCCTGACCCAGCACTGTCCTGACCCGATCACATGTCACTGTCCTGACCCGATCACATGTCACTGTCCTGACCCGATCACATGTCACTGTCCTGACCCGATCACATGTCACTGTCCTGACCCGATCACATGTCCTGTCCTGACCCGATCACATGTCACTGTCCTGACCCGATCACATGTCACTGTCCTGACCCAGCACTGTCCTGACCCGATCACATGTCACTGTCCTGACCCGATCACATGTCACTGTCCTGACCCGATCACATGTCACTGTCCTGACCCGATCACATGTCACTGTCCTGACCCAGCACTGTCCTGACCCGATCACATGTCACTGTCCTGACCCGATCACATGTCACTGTCCTGACCCGATCACATGTCACTGTCCTGACCCGATCACATGTCACTGTCCTGACCCGATCACATGTCACTGTCCTGACCCGATCACATGTCACTGTCCTGACCCGATCACATGTCACTGTCCTGACCCAGCACTGTCCTGACCCGATCACATGTCACTGTCCTGACCCGATCACATGTCACTGTCCTGACCCGATCACATGTCACTGTCCTGACCCGATCACATGTCACTGTCCTGACCCGATCACATGTCACTGTCCTGACCCGATCACATGTCACTGTCCTGACCCGATCACATGTCACTGTCCTGACCCGATCACATGTCACTGTCCTGACCCGATCACATGTCACTGTCCTGACCCGATCACATGTCACTGTCCTGACCCGATCACATGTCACTGTCCTGACCCGATCACATGTCACCGTCCTGCCCCGATCACATGTCACTGTCCTGACCCGATCACATGTCACTGTCCTGACCCGATCACATGTCACTGTCCTGACCCGATCACATGTCCTGTCCTGACCCGATCACATGTCACTGTCCTGACCCGATCACATGTCACTGTCCTGACCCGATCACATGTCCTGACCCAGCACTGTCCTGACCCGATCACATGTCACTGTCCTGACCCGATCACATGTCACTGTCCTGACCCGATCACATGTCACTGTCCTGACCCGATCACATGTCACTGTCCTGACCCGATCACATGTCACTGTCCTGACCCGATCACATGTCACTGTCCTGACCCGATCACATGTCACTGTCCTGACCCGATCACATGTCACTGTCCTGACCCGATCACATGTCACCGTCCTGCCCCGATCACATGTCACTGTCCTGACCCGATCACATGTCACTGTCCTGACCCGATCACATGTCACTGTCCTGACCCGATCACATGTCCTGTCCTGACCCGATCACATGTCACTGTCCTGACCCGATCACATGTCACTGTCCTGACCCGATCACATGTCCTGTCCTGACCCGATCACATGTCACTGTCCTGACCCGATCACATGTCACTGTCCTGACCCAGCACTGTCCTGACCCGATCACATGTCACTGTCCTGACCCGATCACATGTCACTGTCCTGACCCGATCACATGTCACTGTCCTGACCCGATCACATGTCACTGTCCTGACCCGATCACATGTCCTGTCCTGACCCGATCACATGTCACTGTCCTGACCCGATCACATGTCACTGTCCTGACCCAGCACTGTCCTGACCCGATCACATGTCACTGTCCTGACCCGATCACATGTCACTGTCCTGACCCGATCACATGTCACTGTCCTGACCCGATCACATGTCACTGTCCTGACCCGATCACATGTCACTGTCCTGACCCAGCACTGTCCTGACCCGATCACATGTCACTGTCCTGACCCGATCACATGTCACTGTCCTGACCCGATCACATGTCACTGTCCTGACCCGATCACATGTCACTGTCCTGACCCGATCACATGTCACTGTCCTGACCCGATCACATGTCACTGTCCTGACCCAGCACTGTCCTGACCCGATCACATGTCACTGTCCTGACCCGATCACATGTCACTGTCCTGACCCGATCACATGTCACTGTCCTGACCCAGCACTGTCCTGACCCGATCACATGTCACTGTCCTGACCCGATCACATGTCACTGTCCTGACCCGATCACATGTCACTGTCCTGACCCGATCACATGTCACTGTCCTGACCCAGCACTGTCCTGACCCGATCACATGTCACTGTCCTGACCCGATCACATGTCACTGTCCTGACCCGATCACATGTCACTGTCCTGACCCGATCACATGTCACTGTCCTGACCCGATCACATGTCACTGTCCTGACCCAGCACTGTCCTGACCCGATCACATGTCACTGTCCTGACCCGATCACATGTCACTGTCCTGACCCGATCACATGTCACTGTCCTGACCCGATCACATGTCACTGTCCTGACCCGATCACATGTCACTGTCCTGACCTGATCACATGTCACTGTCCTGACCCGATCACATGTCACTGTCCTGACCCGATCACATGTCACTGTCCTGACCCAGCACTGTCCTGACCCGATCACATGTCACTGTCCTGACCCGATCACATGTCACTGTCCTGACCCGATCACATGTCACTGTCCTGACCCGATCACATGTCACTGTCCTGACCCGATCACATGTCACCGTCCTGACCCGATCACATGTCACTGTCCTGACCCGATCACATGTCACTGTCCTGACCCGATCACATGTCACTGTCCTGACCCGATCACATGTCCTGACCCAGCACTGTCCTGACCCGATCACATGTCCTGACCCGATCACATGTCACTGTCCTGACCCGATCACATGTCACTGTCCTGACCCGATCACATGTCACTGTCCTGACCCGATCACATGTCCTGACCCAGCACTGTCCTGACCCGATCACATGTCCTGACCCGATCACATGTCACTGTCCTGACCCGATCACATGTCCTGACCCAGCACTGTCCTGACCCGATCACATGTCACTGTCCTGACCCGATCACATGTCACTGTCCTGACCCGATCACATGTCACTGTCCTGACCCGATCACATGTCACTGTCCTGACCCGATCACATGTCACTGTCCTGACCCAGCACTGTCCTGACCCGATCACATGTCCTGACCCGATCACATGTCACTGTCCTGACCCGATCACATGTCACTGTCCTGACCCGATCACATGTCACTGTCCTGACCCGATCACATGTCCTGACCCAGCACTGTCCTGACCCGATCACATGTCACTGTCCTGACCCGATCACATGTCACTGTCCTGACCCGATCACATGTCACTGTCCTGACCCGATCACATGTCCTGACCCAGCACTGTCCTGACCCGATCACATGTCCTGACCCGATCACATGTCACTGTCCTGACCCGATCACATGTCACTGTCCTGACCCGATCACATGTCACTGTCCTGACCCGATCACATGTCCTGACCCAGCACTGTCCTGACCCGATCACATGTCCTGACCCGATCACATGTCACTGTCCTGACCCGATCACATGTCCTGACCCAGCACTGTCCTGACCCGATCACATGTCACTGTCCTGACCCGATCACATGTCACTGTCCTGACCCGATCACATGTCACTGTCCTGACCCGATCACATGTCACTGTCCTGACCCAGCACTGTCCTGACCCGATCACATGTCACTGTCCTGACCCGATCACATGTCACTGTCCTGACCCGATCACATGTCACTGTCCTGACCCGATCACATGTCCTGACCCAGCACTGTCCTGACCCAATCACATGTCACTGTCCTGACCCGATCACATGTCACTGTCCTGACCCGATCACATGTCCTGACCCAGCACTGTCCTGACCCGATCACATGTCCTGACCCAGCACTGTCCTGACCCGATCACATGTCACTGTCCTGACCCGATCACATGTCACTGTCCTGACCCGATCACATGTCACTGTCCTGACCCAGCACTGTCCTGACCCGATCACATGTCACTGTCCTGACCCGATCACATGTCACTGTCCTGACCCGATCACATGTCACTGTCCTGACCCGATCACATGTCCTGACCCAGCACTGTCCTGACCCGATCACATGTCACTGTCCTGACCCGATCACATGTCACTGTCCTGACCCGATCACATGTCCTGACCCAGCACTGTCCTGACCCGATCACATGTCCTGACCCAGCACTGTCCTGACCCGATCACATGTCACTGTCCTGACCCGATCACATGTCCTGACCCAGCACTGTCCTGACCCGATCACATGTCCTGACCCAGCACTGTCCTGACCCGATCACATGTCACTGTCCTGACCCGATCACATGTCACTGTCCTGACCCGATCACATGTCACTGTCCTGACCCGATCACATGTCACTGTCCTGACCCGATCACATGTCACTGTCCTGACCCGATCACATGTCACTGTCCTGACCCGATCACATGTCACTGTCCTGACCCGATCACATGTCACTGTCCTGACCCGATCACATGTCCTGTCCTGACCCGATCACATGTCCTGACCCAGCACTGTCCTGACCCGATCACATGTCACTGTCCTGACCCGATCACATGTCACTGTCCTGACCCGATCACATGTCCTGTCCTGACCCGATCACATGTCCTGTCCTGACCCGATCACATGTCCTGTCCTGACCCGATCACATGTCGCCCAATGATCAGCATCGCCAACCACTCTCACAAACAACACATCTGAATTTGAGTCCATGTGATGTGACGTCGTAAGATGGGTTCATCTACGTGAAAAGAAAAGGATGATATCATGACATATCGATCTTGGCATTTCTCCACAGACAGACAGACAGACAGACAGATCTCCACAGACAGACAGACACAACGACAGGTCAGGTTTTTTTTATTCAATGTCTTTATTAACGAAGTACCTTTTTAGAAAGAAATGTACAAGTGAAACCAGCGCACTGAACTTGGCGTTTTATCGAAAAAAACCCAAAACACGCCGCGGGGCTTGAGGACACATATGAAATATGATAATGTACATTATTTACACAAGAAGAAGGCATATCCAGAAAGAGAGAGAGCGTAATGTTGGTTGAATTATTTTTCTTCTTTTCTTTTTTTCTTTTTTAAATGACACGATTTCTTTAAAAAAAAGAAAGAAAAAAAGTCGATAAGGTACACGTAATTAGCTGGCTCTAATGACAATCACTGATCCAAAAAGCGATAAAAAGGCACTGTTTTACACTAGAAGTATATCTGGTCATTATTATTGATCTTTGACCCCATTGATAATATAGCTAATAGAAAGGGTGCTTACAGATTTACCCATTCAGTTCAGGGCGGGGGGGGGGGGGGGGGATTCCAATACTTAAAATAAACATTAAATAGCATTCAGGGGGGGGGGGCATATTAGTTTGCAACTAAAAAGGCCCTGTAGTTCATAACTAAAGAAACACAAATGGAAAAAAGAACAAAAAAAAGATTGAATTTATCATCATAAAGACATTCCATATAAAAAGAACATGCTTGGAGATTATTATTGGACTGATAATTCTTGTAAAAACAAACATTTATTTTCCGTCTAAAATGTCATAATTGAGGTGGGGGGGGGGGGATACAATGGACTGCTAGGATCTCATCTGATGTGACGTACCACTGCCTATGAGACTCAGGTAGCGGTCGCCATTAAGCAGAGATCCAGGATCAGCGTACTCTCCCCTATGAGGCTGGCTCCAGGTAGCTGGCGCCATTAAGCACAGATCCAGGATCAGCGTACTCTCCCCTATGAGGCTGGCTCCAGGTAGCTGGCGCCATTAAGCACAGATCCAGGATCAGTGTACTCTCCCCTAATCCGGACCAGAAGCACGAGTGATGGGAATGCAAAAACGGGACATTTTCTTTTCTTTCTTTCTTTTTTTTTCCGTTACACACTCGGATAAAAGACAATTTTGGGGGAGAGATCTGGACGACTTGAGTTAATCGAATTCCCAGGACGGGAGAGACACAATAAACGGGCGACATTTCACGATATATGTCCAACTGTACAGACAGACACACAGACAGACGGACATCACAACGGACAGTTCATGATGCTCTTTGGCTGTTTTTTCAACCATCCAGACCCGGACAGGAAGAGAGACGCGCGGTCAGCTCAAAAATGATCGAAGTACACAACATCCTAGACAACACAGGGGGCAGGCACCTTAGACCGACCGCTGAGGCACCTTAGACCGACCGCTGAGGCACCTTAGACCGACCGCTGAGGCACCTTAGAACGACCGCTGAGGCACCTTAGACCGACCGCTGAGGCACCTTAGACCGACCGCTGAGGCACCTTAGACCGACCGCTGAGGCACCTTAGACCGACCGCTGAGGCACCTTAGACCGACCGCTGAGGCACCTTAGAACGACCGCTGAGGCACCTTAGAACGACCGCTGAGGCACCTTAGAACGACCGCTGAGGCACCTTAGAACGACCGCTGAGGCACCTTAGACCGACCGCTGAGGCACCTTAGACCGACCGCTGAGGCACCTTAGAACGACCGCTGAGGCACCTTAGAACGACCGCTGAGGCACCTTAGAACGACCGCTGAGGCACCTTAGAACGACCGCTGAGGCACCTTAGACCGACCGCTGAGGCACCTTAGAACGACCGCTGAGGCACCTTAGACCGACCGCTGAGGCACCTTAGAACGACCGCTGAGGCCTACAGACAGGATGCTAAGTGATGAGGGCTCGTTCCTTCGTTCCGTGTCCTCCTCTCAGAAGCGCTGGCAGGTAGTGGATATAGGTACGGGAGGGGGGGGCACTAGGGTGGCAGGGGGAGGGTGGCGGAGAGGGGGGGGGGGGGGCTGTGACATCAATTAAGTCCGCCCCTGCCTGATGTCTGGAGATCTGGAGATGATAGACATCAGAGGCCCCGGGGGTTTGAACCCTTGTAAAGAAAAACGCATCGTTCATCCTCCGTAAACGTCGATCTGACGCCGTCGGAGCGGTCGAAGCGAGGAGCGCTCAGAGAGAGCGTTGCTTCTTCGACCGGCGTCAAGTCGCGTCAGATCGGCGATCTGCGTCTTTAAGACAGAAAGGAGAGCGAATGGACGCGTTTTTAAAGAGTATTTCTGTTTTTAGTTCTAGGATCAGTTTCTAAC
This sequence comes from Nansenia antarctica, assembly GCF_963989245.1. Lineage (NCBI taxonomy): Eukaryota > Metazoa > Chordata > Actinopteri > Argentiniformes > Microstomatidae > Nansenia > Nansenia antarctica. The sequence goes on along the minus strand of NC_137675.1, from coordinate 3,143,540 downwards.
CTCTGCAAATCCTAACCTTTCACCGTTATAGGGGGAGCAAAACTGACCTCAGATCAGCGTCTTAAGAGCATCCTCATCCCACTTAACAGCACATGATCAATTGATCTGTTCCACCACCAGCACACCCGATTCAACTAAATCAAGTACAAAGCAATTATGATTTGTACTTGATTAGTTGAATCAGGTGTGCTGGTGGTGGAACAGATCAAATATGTGGAGCGGCTGGGGGTCTCGGAGGAGAGGTTTGAGAACCACTGGACTACAGCAACAGGAATGTAAACGCAGACCAAGAGTACCTGAACGGGGCACCTTGAACATGCACTTCCTACTGCCACCTATAGGCGGCGCCACCGAGGCTATACTACTGTTGGAGAAAAAAACGACATCCCCCCCCTACTGTACATAACATACTCCCCAAACACAAGGGCCTTGTGGGAGGGAGATACCCTGATGACGCTGTCTGACTTGAGTTGCTGGTTGACCTCCTTTAAAACACGTTGGTTAAGGTTGAATCTGACCCCAGATCTGCTTCGGGCTAAGAGCAGAGAGGCTGCTGGGAAGGTTATGATACATTGGTGCTTGACGGACAGAGAGGCTGAAAAGTCGGAGGCTGTTGAAAGGGACAAAGACAAAGAGACAAAAGGGGTCCGGCGATCCTGGAGAAGGAGGGGAATTGGAGGGGAAAAAACAAAATGGCCGCCTCGACAGCTAGCTTCAAAATATATACCTTTACATATATAAAACGGCAAGCTTTTCGAGCGTATAGGAAACAGGCAGCCTGTAGACGTGGTAGGACCCAGTAGTACCTGTACATTGACCCCCCCGCCCAACCCCACCCCCCCCCGCAGAAAAAATTTACAAATTATCGGCACACGTTAAAAAAAGGCAACCGTTATTTTCCTTTTTTCCATATATGCAGCTTTAGCGTCGTATCAAAAATATGTCGCTTTAGTAAACAAACACTTAGAGAAGAAGAGTCGTGTTCCTTTAGCACGGCGAGGCTACGTGAGTCCTGGAGGATGGAGAGAACCGTTTATCTGTTCCTTTTTTTTTTTTCCGAAGTCATGAAGTCGACGAGATCGCGGGCCGCCGCCTTCCGTTTCTTCCGAAAGCTCGTGTCCCCCCCCCTCCTCCTAGTCGGTGACTGGCCTGTTCACTCCTCCAGGGTCAAGTGGCCAGGGAACACCGGCTGGGGGGGGGGGGGGGGGAAGGGGCGAGACGTCGTTATTATGGGGACGCCTAGGGTTGCCCGCGATCTCCACTGTTATGAGCACCGTTTTGTCTCCATGGCAACGTAGCAGCAGCAGGTGTTCCGGAGGAGGGAGGGGCTAACAGGGCTCCTCCAGAGCTGGAAGTGTTTAGAAACCGACGGCGAACGCCCCCCCTCCTAAACCCCTCAGTTTTTCCATCCATCCCTCCCTCCCTCCCTCTCTCCTTGGATCCATCCATTCTTTCTTTCTTCCAGATTCTTCGGTTTCTCTTTTCCTTTTGTGTTCTCTTGTTCCACGCAGAGACATTCTGTGTACCATTCCAAACCCCCCCCCCCCCCCCCCACCCCACCCAGTCCCCCCAAATCTCAGTCTTACAAACATTCCATTTCCGAGCTCCACCCCAAAAAACAAAGTCCCTCTTTCTTTCTCTCTCTCTCTTCTTCTATCCGTCCCCCTCCTCTTATTATTCAGTCCATTTCGCTGAGTCGTCGTCCTCCTCCTGTACTTCCTGTTTCCTGTTTCCTGTTTCAGTCGACCTTCTCCACCTTGCCGATGATCTTCTCCTCGAAGATGGGCAGGATGGCGTCGTCCTCGCGCACCTCCTCGAACACCACGCCACAGTCAAACTCATCACTCACCTTCTTGAAGTAGAACCTGGAGGGAGGGAGGGAGGGAGGGAAGGAGGGAGGGGACACACACACACACACACACACAGAGAGAGAGAGAGAGAGAGAGAGACACAGAGAGACACACAGACACAGACAGAGACACACAGACACAGACAAACAGACACATAGACAGAGAGAGACACACACACACACAGCCAGACACACACACAGACACAGAGAGAGAGAGAGACACACACACACACGCAGAGAGAGAGAGAGAGAGACACACACACAGACAGACACGCAGACAGGGTGAGACACAGACAGACACAGACAGAGAGAGACACGCACACACACACACACACACACACACACACACACACACAGAGAGAGACACACACACACACACACACACACACAGACACAGAGAGAGAGAGACACGCACACACAGACAGACAGACAGACAGACACACACACACACACACACACACACACACAGGCGCACACGCGCACACACACACACACACACAAATACAATTAGATCAGTTTTTTACCATTGCAACCTAACGGGCCAGTCTTAGTTTAGTTACGAACACTCATGACACAATAACACGTGCAGACAGTCATCTGTCCTGTGACGTCACCACAGCAGCCGAGCTTTAAACTACTCAAATGTACTCAAACGGAGGCCCAACAAAAAGCAAAAAACATGGCGGCGTTTCCATGGCGACCACCCTCCTGTACCTGTAGAAGCCCTTCTTGGTGAGCAGCTCCTTGAACTGGCCCAGGGTGACCACGCGGCCCTTCACCGTGGTGCGGTAGGGGATGGGCTCCCCGCAGAAGTAGTACGCCACCGTCACGTTCTCACACGGCAACTTCTTACCAGACTTATGTCTGGGGGGGGGGGGGGCAGGGGCACATAGAGAAGGTATGTCAACAAACAAAGAAAGACAGGAAATGCACTGTCCCTCCTAAAGACCTCCTCATCCTTACTACTACCCTGTACACTTCCTATACTATACATTTAACAAAATAATAATAATAAATAAAATAATTCTTTCTTCTTCTAACATTTTTGACTGCCTAATTTTAGGACCCTGGTCGGAGCATAGATGTGTGATGACTGATGGACAGATGATTCACTTACTTCAGACAAATGTATTTGTTGTAAGTCGCTTTGGATAAAGGCATCTGCTAATTGTCAAAAATGCAAATGTAAGATATATATATATATATAGGTCCAATCCCAATTCACCCCTACGGCTTCGTTTTCACCCCTATGGCTTCGTTTTGCGCGTTCACGTTTAGGGGTAGGGCTATCCCAATTCATATTTCATCGAGCCATGGCTTCATTTCGAGGGCTAACTATGACTTCGTTTCGAGCGATTCCAGGATCAGACTAGCTTCGGAGCCATAGGGGTACGCTACCCCTTGATTCCAGGATGCATTGCGAATCATCTACAGAAATCTTATGTCGCTCTATTCAATGCGGAAATGCCATTTTACTTTCTCTGTAATTACTGATTAATAAAGATTAAAAAAATTATGATAACCATCTTATTATCTTAGTTTAATGTCATTTCAATGCATTAGACCTTTTCTTTACAGCAAGCATAACAAAAAAATCGCTGTTATGCCGAGGTGCCTATGCTTAACATAGAAAGTTCCACAGTCCAGCGCGCTCGGGTTTAACAGTAGAGGACTGTTAGCCTACCTGATCACTTCCATTAGACTATCAAAGCAGTACACCGGAGCACTCATATCTGCGTGTTTGTCACAGCGTGACAGTCCCTGTTCCTCCGCCCGGCGTCAGTCCAATGGAATCGTCAAGCACAGCCTTCCCCATAGAAATACATCGGTGCGCGATTACAGAGATGTACAATCATGTTTATTTAGAAATAAATTGTGGTGTTTGACAGCGGATGATGGTAGGCATATTTAATGTAAAGTTATCTATCTAAAGTTATCTATCCACAGGCTGATATGACTGTGCATGATAGGCGCGAATTCCCCCCCCTCCCCCCTTGGTGGTATATGACGCTATCTGTATTGCGGCACTTATTATACCAAAACAACTCGCAATCTAATCCGAGCAGTTGTTATTATGTAATATTATCGATGGATGTGCCATTTTTGATGGAGGGCAGTGAGCGGGAGACTCATCAAGGACATGTAGTTAATTAATGCAGTGGACAGCGGCTGTTTCTCCAGCGTTCCTGTCACTTCGGATTTCGGAACGTCATAAAATTAAATCTGTAAGTCATGCATTTTTCCATGTTTCCCATTGATGGTATATGACGCCGTAAATTTAACTAAAGTTCAGCCGCGAAGTTGTTGCACTGTTGTCCTAAATCAGTGCAGACTGGCAGGGTAGGAGCACAGGTTTCATACAGGTTAGAGCGCCGTTATTCTGTCATGGTCTGATAATGAAGCATTGTTCATTTTTATTTGATGACTTGTTTGATCGATTTATAGCGTAAAAGTGAAGTTGTGAATGAGTCGCGAGCGTCAATGCTTTTCTACGATACTCCTGATGACGTATCAGTCTTGAAGGGTTGTCCCATTTCATAGGGGAAGATTTCCACCCCGACGGCTTGTGGCTCTGTTCGAAGGCCTTGGCTCGAAATCGAGTCACACTCGAAAACTAGCCAATCGGGATTGGGCCATAATATGTCTGATGAAGGTTGTGAGACCGAAATGTCATGTTTTTAATCCGAGCTGAATAAAATCCTACATTTTGCATTGAGAGAGGGTCACACCTTTTCTGCGAGCATGCATCATGGATTATGTTCACTTAAACCCCCCCCTCACCTCTCCCTCTGTTTAGCCTGCAGCAGGGCCCCCCCCTCCCTCACCTCTCCCTCTGTTTAGCCTGCAGCAGGCCCCCCCACCTCACCTCTCCCTCTGTTTAGCCTGCAGCAGGGCCCCCCCCCCCCCTCCCTCTGTTTAGCCTGCAGCAGGCCCCCCCCCCCCTCACCTCTCCCTCTGTTTAGCCTGCAGCATGGGCGGCCCTCCTCTCTAGCCCTCCTGCGTGCCTCCTCCAGCTGGGTGAGGGGGTTGGGGGCGGGGT
>NC_137675.1:3114922-3129922 GCF_963989245.1 Nansenia antarctica | reverse complement strand
ACACATTGCTGTCGGGCAGTGACGGGGTGTGTGTGTGTGTGTGTGTGTGTGTGTCTTACACAGTGCTGTCGGGCAGGGAGAGGGTGTGTGTGTGTGTGTGTGTGTGTGTGTGTGTCTTACACAGTGCTGTCGGGCAGGGAGAGGGTGTCGGCGTCGGAGGACATGCTCTGCTGCTCGCTGTCGTTGGCGGAGGTGGCGGGGGCGCGGGCGTAGCCCATGTTCACATAGTAGAGGGGGTTGGGTGGCTCCCGCCACGGCCTGGGGGGGGAGAGAGAGAGAGAGACACACACACACAGAGAGACACAGAGAGAGACACACACACACAGACACAGAGAGACACAGAGAGAGACACACACACAGAGAGAGAGACACAGAGAGAGACACACACACACAGGGAGAGAGACAGAGAGAGAGACACACACACACACACACACACAGGGAGAGAGAGACAGAGACAGAGAGAGACACACACAGAGACAGAGACAGAGAGAGACACTCTGTTAACACGAGATAGATAGGATGAATGATTGCATCACTCACACTCTCTCACACACTCACTCTCACACACTCACTCTCTCTCTCTCACACACTCACTCACTCTCTCTCACACACTCACTCACTCTCTCACACTCACTCTCTCTCTCTCACACACTCACTCTCTCTCACACACCCACACTCTCTCACACACTCACACTCTCTCACCCACACCCACACCCACACCCACACCCCCACACCCACACCCACACTCACACACACACTCACACACTCCGACAGCCTCCCTTACCGGTACTCGCGCGCCTCCTGCTGCAGCCTCCTATTGGCCGAGGCCCTCCCCTGGGGGCCGGCCTCCATCAGCAGCCTCTCCGCCACCCTCCCCGCCGGGGTGCCCCCCCCGCACTCCCCCTCATCCTCCTCTTCCTCATCCTCCTCTTCCTCCCCCCGGTGGTCCCTCCGCCACTCCACATCCTCCGTGAGGGTGGGCAGGTAGCCCCCCGCGCCCCCCGGCTTGTCCGCGCCAGAGGAGGGGCTGTGGTCGCTGGGGGGCTTGGGGCTCTCGCCCCCCGTGCGTGTGTACTCCAGGTACAGGTCGGACTTCAGGAAGAGAGGGTAGGTGTTCTCCTCCACCGTGGTCTGGATCTCCGTCTGGGCCTGGGGGGGAAGGGTCATTACACCTTTATTACACTTTTATTACACCATTATTAAACATGTATTAACACTGCCGACCAAACTACCCTCAAGACCACCAGGACCAAGCTCCGGACCTGGGGTGATGGGGCCTTTTCAGCCGCAGCCCCGTCCCTCTGGCACGCCCTCCCCAACCACATCAGACAGGCCAACACCCTCCCAACATTTAAACAGGCCCTCAAAACCCACCTCTTCAAGCTCGCCTTCACCAGTTAACCCTCTCCCCCTCTCCCCCTTCCCATGTGTCCCCAGCACTACCTTAATTAGGCCCCTATACTTTCTTTTATTTCAAAAAAAAAAAAAATACTACTCCATCTTTTCAGTTTGTAAAGCGTCTTTGAGTGTCTAGAAAAGCGCTATATAAGTCTAATGTATTATTATGATTATTATGTATTGATCGGTTATTTAATTCACACACACCGTATCGGCCAGGATAGCGGTTGAATACAGATGCAGTATCAAACGTGTCGTTTTACACAGTACCTGCGATCTCGGGGAGCAGCGCTCGAATACGGTTGCAGTAACAACACTTTTATCTCTATCTTTTTATTCGTCTTCTTATAATGTTGTTAAATGTTTATCTATCTATTTATTTTCTCTATATATATGTATCTATTCTTGCCATTTTAATTTCTTTCTTACTATCCTTCTTTTTCTGTATTTTCTAAAGCTATATGTAAAGCACTTTGAATCTAGCACCTGTCCCCCCCTCCCTCATCCAGACCTGACCTACCCCCCTGTCCCCCCCCCCTGCCCCTTCATCCACCCCTGTCCCCTCATCTCCCTCCGCCCCCCTGTCCCCCTCATCCACCCTGCCCCTTCATCCACCCATCCCTCCTCACCTGTTCGAACATGGCGGGGTCCAGGTGCAGCCTGGTGACCACGCAATCCCTGTCCCCCCCATCCCCTCCTCCTCACCTGTCCCTCCCCCTCCCTCCTCCTCACCTGTCCCCTCCCCCCCATCCCCCTCCCTCCTCCTCACCTGTCCTTCCTCCTCACCTGTCCCCTCCCCCCCATCCCCTCCCCCGTCCCTCCTCCTCACCTGTCCCCTCCCCCACGTCCCCTCCCTCCTCCTCACCTGTTCGAACATGGCGGGGTCCAGGTGGAGCCTGGTGACCACGCAGTCCCTGATGAAGCTCTTGGTGGCGGGCTTGATCTGCCGCGACACGACGCTGTTGGACGCGTCCAGCACGTACTTCCTGTAGATGGCCTTGGCCAGCTTGGGCCGCTTCTCCTGCGTGGTCTTGCGGAAGCCGCTGCAGGCGAACCAGAAGTCCAGCAGGTCGGCGCAGCCCTCCTGGCGCAGGAAGGCCCGGAACAGCTGGATACCCTCCTGGTCGTCCAGGAGCGAGTGGAGAGACTCCGCCCACTTCAGGTAGGGCGGAGTGGGGGAGGCGCTTCCCTCCGGCTCGTAGCCCAGGTCCAGGTCCGGCCGGCGGGGGGTGGGGGCCGAGGAGGAGGAGGGGGGGTGGGGGTGGACCGACGCTTCGATAGTCCGGAAGGAGGAGGAGGAAGAGGAATCGCGGTGGTGGTCCGCCACCACGGATACCGCTTTGGAGGAGGAGGCGGACAAGGAGGAGGAGGTGGTGGTGGAGGGGCGGTGGTGGTGGTGGTGGTAGTAGGACTGGACAGGGGGGTTGTTGAGGTGGCTGCGCCTATGGCTGCTGCTGTGGCTGGGGGGGCCGAGGCTACTACTGCCTCCCCCCCCCCCTCCTCCCCCTTCCTCCCCGGGGACCGGAGGCCGCGGGGCGTTCTCCGTGAAGTGGCCGACCCCCCCCAGGTAGCCCCCCCCGCCCACGGCCGGTAGTTCTCTGACGACGCTCATGTCTCTGGCGGTGGGGTGGTGGTGGTGGTGGTGGTGGCGGCGGTGGTGGTGACACCAGCCTCCTCCTCCTCCTCCGCCTCCCGCCTCAGCGGGCCTCTAGGAGGTCGGAGGTCAGAGGCCACGCGGTCAGGCCCGAGCCGCTACCGCTGCTGCTGGACGACGATTCTCCCTGGGGGGGGGGGGGGACGGAGGGGTTAGTGGTAACTCTGTGGCTTGGTTGGTAGAGCATGGCGCTAACAAGGTTAGCCGCTTAGGTTGTGGGTTCGATTCCCGATGGGACCGTGTGTACTGACTCACTGCTAATGTACGTCGCTTTGGATAAAAGCGTCGGCTGAGTGGCGTGCATAGGACGGAGGAGAGAGGGATGAGGAAGAGAGGAGAGGGGGATGGAGGAGAGAGGGGATGGGGAATAGAGGAGAGGGATAGAGGAGGGAGGGATGGGGAAGAGAGGAGAGAGGGATGAAGGATGGAGGAGAGAGGATGGGGAATAAAAGAGAGGAGTGGGAAATAAAGGAGAGAGGGATGAGGAGAGAGGGATGAGGAAGAGAGGAGAGAGGGATGGCGAAGAGAGGAGAGAGGGATGGCGAAGAGAGATGAGGGGTGGAGGAGAGAGGGATGAGGAAGAGAAGAGAGAGGGATGAGGAGAGAGGGATGGGGAGAGAAGAGAGAGGGATAGAGGAGGGAGGGATGGGGAAGAGAGGGATGAGGAAGAGAGGAGAGGATGGGGGAGAGATGGATGGGGGAGAGAGGAGAGAGGGATGGGGGAGAGAGGAGAGAGCGATGGGGGAGAGAGGAGGGAGCGATGAGGGAGAGAGGAGAGAGCGATGGGGGAGAGAGGAGAGAGCGATGGGGGAGAGAGGAGAGAGGGATGGGGGAGAGAGGGATGAGGGAGAGAGGAGAGAGCGATGGGGGAGAGAGGAGAGAGGGATGGGGGAGAGAGGAGAGAGGGATGGGGGAGAGAGGAGAGAGGGATGGGGGAGAGAGGAGAGAGGGATGAGGGAGAGAGGAGAGAGGGATGGGGGAGAGAGGAGAGAGGGATGGAGGAGAGAGGGATGGGGGAGAGAGGGGGGAGAGAGGAGAGAGGGAGGAGGGAGAGAGGAGAGAGGGATGAGGGAGAGGGAAGAGGAATAGGGGAGAGAGGGGATGAGGGATGGAGACAAAACGGTTCCCAGAGAAAGAGAAAACAGAAAAACAGGGGGATGAAGGACAGAGAGAAACGATTGTCTCTCTGAGAGACAGAGCACAGGCTGAGAGGAGGCTATAGAGGAGGAGGAGGAGGGTGAGAGGAGGCTATAGAGGAGGAGGAGGAGGGTGAGAGGAGGAGGAGGAGGGTGAGAGGAGGCTATAGAGGAGGAGGAGGAGGGTGAGAGGAGGAGGAGGAGGGTGAGAGGAGGCTATAGAGGAGGAGGAGGGTGAGAGGAGGCTATAGAGGAGGAGGAGGAGGGTGAGAGGAGGCTATAGAGGAGGAGGAGGAGGGTGAGAGGAGGAGGAGGAGGAGGAGGAGGGTGAGAGGAGGCTATAGAGGAGGAGGAGGAGGGTGAGAGGAGACTAAAGAGGAGGAAGAGGAGGGTGAGAGGAGGCTATAGAGGAGGAGGAGGAGGGTGAGAGGAGGCTATAGAGGAGGAGGAGGAGGGTGAGAGGAGGCTATAGAGGAGGAGGAGGAGGGTGAGAGGAGGAGGAGGAGGAGGAGGAGGAGGGTGAGAGGAGGAGGAGGTGAGAGGAGGCTATAGAGGAGGAGGAGGAGGGTGAGAGGAGGCTATAGAGGAGGAGGAGGAGGGTGAGAGGAGGCTATAGAGGAGGAGGAGGAGGGTGAGAGGAGGCTATAGAGGAGGAGGAGGAGGGTGAGAGGAGGCTATAGAGGAGGAGGAGGAGGGTGAGAGGAGGCTATAGAGGAGGAAGAGGAGGGTGAGAGGAGGCTATAGAGGAGGAGGAGGAGGGTGAGAGGAGACTATAGAGGAGGAGGAGGAGGGTGAGAGGAGGCTATAGAGGAGGAGGAGGAGGAGGGTGAGAGGAGGCTATAGAGGAGGAGGAGGAGGAGGGTGAGAGGAGGCTATAGAGGAGGAGGAGGAGGGTGAGAGGAGGAGGAGGAGGGTGAGAGGAGGAGGGTGAGAGGAGGCTATAGAGGAGGAGGAGGAGGGTGAGAGGAGGAGGGTGAGAGGAGGCTATAGAGGAGGAGGAGGAGGGTGAGAGGAGGCTATAGAGGAGGAGGAGGAGGGTGAGAGGAGGAGGAGGAGGAGGGTGAGAGGAGGCTATAGAGGAGGAAGAGGAGGGTGAGAGGAGGCTATAGAGGAGGAGGAGGAGGGTGAGAGGAGGCTATAGAGGAGGAGGAGGAGGGTGAGAGGAGGCTATAGAGGAGGAGGAGGAGGGTGAGAGGAGGCTATAGAGGAGGAGGAGGAGGGTGAGAGGAGGCTATAGAGGAGGAGGAGGAGGGTGAGAGGAGGCTATAGAGGAGGAGGAGGAGGGTGAGAGGAGGCTATAGAGGAGGAGGAGGAGGGTGAGAGGAGACTATAGAGGAGGAGGAGGAGGGTGAGAGGAGGCTATAGAGGAGGAGGAGGAGGGTGAGAGGAGGCTATAGAGGAGGAGGAGGAGGGTGAGAGGAGGAGGAGGAGGAGGAGGGTGAGAGGAGGAGGAGGAGGGTGAGAGGAGGCTATAGAGGAGGAGGAGGAGGGTGAGAGGAGGAGGAGGAGGAGGGTGAGAGGAGGCTATAGAGGAGGAAGAGGAGGGTGAGAGGAGGCTATAGAGGAGGAGGAGGAGGGTGAGAGGAGGCTATAGAGGAGGAGGAGGAGGGTGAGAGGAGGCTATAGAGGAGGAGGAGGAGGGTGAGAGGAGGCTATAGAGGAGGAGGAGGAGGGTGAGAGGAGGCTATAGAGGAGGAGGAGGAGGAGGGTGAGAGGAGGCTATAGAGGAGGAGGAGGAGGAGGAGAGGAGGCTATAGAGGAGGAGGAGGAGGGTGAGAGGAGGCTATAGAGGAGGAGGAGGAGGAGGGTGAGAGGAGGCTACAGGAGGGTGAGAGGAGGAGGAGGAGGAGGGTGAGAGGAGGCTATAGAGGAGGAGGAGGAGGAGGGTGAGAGGAGGCTATAGAGGAGGAGGAGGAGGAGGGTGAGAGGAGGCTATAGAGGAGGAGGAGGAGGGTGAGAGGAGGCTATAGAGGAGGAGGAGGAGGAGGGTGAGAGGAGGCTATAGAGGAGGAGGAGGAGGGTGAGAGGAGGCTATAGAGGAGGAGGAGGAGGGTGAGAGGAGGCTATAGAGGAAGAGGAGGAGGGTGAGAGGAGGCTATAGAGGAGGAGGAGGAGGGTGAGAGGAGGCTATAGAGGAGGAGGAGGAGAGGAGGCTATAGAGGAGGAGGAGGAGGGTGAGAGGAGGCTATAGAGGAGGAGGAGGAGGAGGGTGAGAGGAGGCTACAGGAGGGTGAGAGGAGGAGGAGGAGGAGGGTGAGAGGAGGCTATAGAGGAGGAGGAGGAGGAGGGTGAGAGGAGGCTATAGAGGAGGAGGAGGAGGGTGAGAGGAGGCTATAGAGGAGGAGGAGGAGGAGGGTGAGAGGAGGCTATAGAGGAGGAGGAGGAGGGTGAGAGGAGGCTGAGAGGAGGAGGAGGAGGGTGAGAGGAGGCTATAGAGGAGGAGGAGGAGGGTGAGAGGAGGCTATAGAGGAGGAGGAGGAGGGTGAGAGGAGGAGGAGGAGGGTGAGAGGAGGCTATAGAGGAGGAGGAGGAGGGTGAGAGGAGGCTATAGAGGAGGAGGAGGAGGGTGAGAGGAGGCTATAGAGGAGGAGGAGGAGGGTGAGAGGAGGCTATAGAGGAGGAGGAGGAGGGTGAGAGGAGGCTATAGAGGAGGAGGAGGAGGGTGAGAGGAGGCTATAGAGGAGGAGGAGGAGGGTGAGAGGAGGCTATAGAGGAGGAGGAGGAGGGTGAGAGGAGGCTATAGAAGAGGAGGAGGAGGGTGAGAGGAGGCTATAGAGGAGGAGGAGGAGGAGGGTGAGAGGAGGAGGAGGAGGGTGAGAGGAGGCTATAGAGGAGGAGGAGGAGGAGAGGAGGCTATAGAGGAGGAGGAGGAGGGTGAGAGGAGGCTATAGAGGAGGAGGAGGAGGGTGAGATGTGATTCAACGTATACTGACTGACTGTGTGTGTCTGTGTGACTGTGTTTTACCATGGAGACATCCTCTTCTTGCTGTACTGAACGTACCCTGAACAAACACACAAACACACCAAAACCAAACAACAACAACTAGACACATGACAACAACATATCTATACCTGTATTTTAGGTCTGACCTATTATGTCTTTTTGTGAATGAATCTTCAACAACAAACTACGGCAAGATATAAGATAACGCCTAGTTAGCTACTGTAGGGGGGAGCGGGGGGTAAGGTCAGGGTAAGAGATGAGGGAGAGAAGGAGAGATTGTCTGAGTTAGAGGGAGAGAGAGCGAGAGAGAGGGAGAGAAAGAGAGACTTGGTTAGAGAGAGGGAGAGGAGGAGAGACTGTCTACTTTAGAGAGAGGGAGAGAAAGAGAGAGGGAAGAGAGAGAGAGAGAGAGGGAGAGAAAGGGAGAGGGAGAGAAAGAGAGAGAGAGAGACTGTCTACTTTAGTGAGAGTCAGAGAAAGAGAGAGGGAAGAGAGGGAGAGAGAAAGAGAGGGAGAGAGAGACTTGGTTAGAGAGAGGGAGAGGAGGAGAGAGGGAAGAGAGAGAGAGGGAGAGAGAGACTGAGGGAAGAGAGACAGAGAGAGAAAGACAGAGAGAGAGAAAGACAGAGGAAAGAGAGAGGGAGAGACTGCCTGGGAACACAACCAGCCTGATCTCACTATCACAATCAGCTGCTGTGGCTAAACTCACAACAACACAATCCAAAGTGAGCTGGAGGTTAACTAACCCCGACACAGGCCGACAGCAGCAACCACAACACCACCCCCCCAGCTCCTGTGTGATGTGTGTATGATCAGCTGCTGTCTACATCACATAGGAGCGAGCTGTACTTCCCTCGATGTTGCCTTTACACCCAGGTAACAACACACACACAGCAGCTAACTTCGGTCGTGTTATTATCATGACGAACACAGACAGTGGCTTAGTGGCTACCACTTACTTACTGCCAGCTAGCTAGCCTAGCCTAGCAGCCGACGACCCAACGCGTCTCCAAGCCAACAGGCTAACGCTAACCCGAGCTAAGCTATCATCACCACCACAACAACCACCCTGCCCTGCGCCGCTATGCTAAGCTAAGCTATCATCCTCACCACCACCGCGACAACAACAACCCCTAGCGCCGCTATGCTAAGCTAAGCTACGCTAACCCCCCTCCCTTAGGTTCACGAGTGCCGCTTTGAAGTGGAGATGATTCCCCCCCTCCCCGTCCATATCCCCGTCCGTCTGGGGCCTGTGAGAGGAGAAGGAGAAGGAGGAGGAGAAGGAGGAGGAGTGGGGGAGGGGTAGGGCAACAAACTCCACCACCACCCAACCAACACAAGACGGACGGACGGGGCCTTGCTTTCCTCCACGAAACAAACCACTCCGGCTAAGCTAACCTCCTAAGACTACTACTACTACCACCACCAGGCACACACAACATTACCCCCCCCTCCTCTGGGATCTATATCTGACATCGCTAAGCGGACAGTGCGAGTGTGATAGAAACCCGCGCGGGGTGGTAAGAAACTAATTAAACACTTTAATTTAATCACACAACCAAAAAATCACCCCGATCCGTCCGACGCGTAAAACCACCGAGAATTCCAAATCGAGAATTCCTTCCGAGGGATCAAACACAAGACAAGGGAGGCACGTTTCACGTTTCACCCTAAGAGGCTAAGAGGCTAACGCTAAAGAAGCCAAAGCACCCCCAGAAGGAAAAAAAATAACTAAAACCCTAAAAACCTCCACTCAAACATGGTAGGTTAGGGGTTGTTCAAAGTGTCCCGGCCGTTCCTCCTACCGTGTCTGAAAGCCTGCTGCTCCCCCCCTGTGTGTTGCGCCGCATGGGGAGTACCTGTGTGCTCTGGAGACTGCGACATCAGGCATAGAGGGGGCAGGTTGGGTGGGTGGTGGGTGGTGAATGTTAGGAAACAAGCCTGCTTGTCTTGTTGCCCTCCTCAGTTGCCCATGGTGGCTCCGTGGTACACTCCAAGCGGAGGGGGAGAGAGAGTGTGTGTGTGTGTGTGTGTGCTGGTACGGGAGTTGTGTGTTGAACAGCGCCGCGGGCGGTCGGTAGAAACATTACACTCGGGACACACTAACTAAACTAGGCTGAACACAGACAGGGAGGGAGGGATGTGTGGTGAAAGAGTGTTGGCATTTAGATTGAATTTAGATTGAAAGATCCCCCCCCAAAAATATGTCATCGAATAAATGTGAAGTCGAGTGATGAAATATATCATTCTTACAGGGAATGTGGTTATTTAAAGTGTTCTATGTGTTATATAATTAAAAGTGTTGCAGTAATAACACTTTTATCTATATCTTTTTTTGTATTCATTGTCTTATTATGTTGTTGAATGTTTATCTATTGATTTCCTATATATGTATCTGTTCATTTTTTTTCTTACCATCCTTCTTTTTCTGTGTTTTTTTAATGCTGTATGTAAAGCACGTTGAATTGCCCCTGTTGTATGAAATGTGCTATACAAATAAACTTGCCTTGCCTTGCCTAAAAACAGATACACATGTGCTTGCAGTCGCAGAATACTGTCACAGCTAAGGCACCCAGGCAATTAGGTTGGGTATACAGCCCAGAGATAACTGATGGGCTACATTGCAAACATAATTTATTTCCCCCATCATTATCCTGCAGCCTGACACATGCATCACCAGGCTTTAGGGACGAGGGACTGGAGGAACTAATATAATATCCCATGTCTTAACAGGTGAGACGGAGAGCAAGGGCCTCTCCTATTAATCTTGTGAAATATTAAATCACGATTTACGATTCTTTTTTATGACAGTGGAATAAAGTAGCTGCTTCCTTCAAGAGTCCAAAGTCGGTGACAGTCCTCGGTGCGCAAAACAGGCAACAACCCTGCCTCAAACCCAAAGAAGAGAAAAGCCTTTCTTATGAAGAAGAGCAAATCTAAATCTGTTCTCATGAAAAGCTCTCCCTAAAATCCCTAAAATGGTCACTCAAAAGGACTAGTAGACACCTTAACTATAGGAGAAAGACTAGGAGACACCGTAACTATAGGAGAAAGACTAGGAGACACTGTAACTATAGGAGAAAGACTAGGAGACACTGTAACTATAGGAGAAAGACTAGGAGACACTGTAACTATAGGAGAAAGACTAGGAGACACCGTAACTATAGGAGAAAGAGAGAAGAAAGAGAGAAGAGCAGCTCTTACCTTTCTCCTGCTGCTCCGGTTGCTTGGTGCGGAACCCATCTCCTGTCTGTCTGTCAGTCATCATCGA
This sequence comes from Nansenia antarctica, assembly GCF_963989245.1. Classification (NCBI taxonomy): domain Eukaryota; kingdom Metazoa; phylum Chordata; class Actinopteri; order Argentiniformes; family Microstomatidae; genus Nansenia; species Nansenia antarctica. Next base: position 3,119,519 of record NC_137675.1, on the reverse strand, counting down.
CCTGGGAGAGGAGAGGAGAGAGAGAGGGAGGGAGGGAGGGAGGGAGGGAGGGAGGGAGAGAGGGAGGGAGGGAGGGATGAGGGAGGGATGAGGGACGGAGGGATGAGGGAGGGAGGGAGGGAGGGAGAGAGGGAGGGACGGAGGGAGGGAGAGAGGGAGGGAGGGAGGGAGGGAGAGAGGGAGGGAGGGAGAGAGAGAGGGAGGGAGGGAGAGAGGGAGGGACGGAGGGATGGGGGAAGGAGAGGGAGGGAGAGAGAGAGAAGGAGGGGGAGAGAGGGAAGGAGAGAGAGGGGGGGAGGGAGAGGGAGGGAGGGTGGGAGGGAGGGAAGGGGAGAGAGGGAGGGAGAGAGAGGGAGGGGGGAGGGAAGGAGGGAGGGAAGGAAGGAAGGAAGGAGGATGGTGTCAATAGTAAAATCACTGTAGTCTACAGTAATTAGTGAACTAATCAATAACCTAATGAATTCACTGTCCCTCCTCCAGGGGTTTGTCGTTGTGTGATCATTTGTTCTCAGTAAATGAACTTGTTGACTTGACTTCGGGGTTAATTATCTCTGTCTTAATTTGTAAACAAACAAATGATCTATAGCTTCGCTGTTGTTGTCATGAGTTGTTGAGCTAGGAGCCTAAATGCTGCTCACATGGAATCATCATTCATTGAGCCCGACATACATGTATTGAAATCAAGCGCTGTGTTGAATATTAAAACGCATTTAAGTTCAGAATAGATTTCAAGATCCTTCTGCTTGTTTATAAAGCTCTCACTAGCACAGCACCAGAATATGTTCAGACCTTTTGCTAGCATATCAGCCCAATAGAGCTCTCAGGTCTTCTGACGCTGGTTTTCTCTGTGTACCACATGTACAAAAGAAGAGATTTGGTGAGGCTGCATTCTCATTTTATGCACCCAGATTGTGGAATGCACTGCCAATGATCTAATGAAGTCCCTCGTCCAGGGTTTTTGTTGTTATTTTTTTGTCGTATGATCATTTGTTCTCAGGAGATTGACTTGTTAAATTAACTTGGGGGCTGAGGGGGAAAAATCTGTCAAAATGTGGTCCGTTGTGTAAGCCTATGTTTGTTTGAGGAACCCTACATGCAGAATTCACAAACAGATCAAACCATTCTCCCTCAGAGATGGGGGGAGGGACCCAGCTTAGACTACACCTAAAAAGACGGCCTGAAGACCTCCATCTCTTCAGGCTACACCTTAACTGCTCCTCCTGAGACATCTACTACGCCCCAGCACTGCGTCTCCTGAGACACCTGCTTTTCCCCTATACTGTGTCTCCTAAGACCTCTACTGCCCCCCTTGTACTGTTTCTCCAGTGTCTATTTGCCCCTGGCCTGAGCCAATTGCCCCTGGCCTGAGCTAGATTACTCTTCCTGCTACAACTGGGGAATTGATGATTCACTTGCTTAGTCAAATGTGTCGCTTTGGAATAAGGCGTCTGCTAAATGCCAAAAATGTAAATGTAAAATGTAAAAAAAGAAAAGAAATGTTGTCTAACATCTTCTTACCACATTCAAGCCACATTGCCTCCAGACCAACAGAGGGCGCTCTATCAGCAGGAGAGGCACGGATAGGACCCCGGTCTCTCCCCCTAAGAGTCTGTGGTCTCTCCGTTTCCATGATAGCCTGAAAAAGCAGACAGAACAGTCGGGTCAGGACAGGACACATCAAGTTGTTGCAAACAGTCGCCCCGGAAATTCAAAAATGGTAAATGGACTGACTTATATAGCGCCTTATTCCAAAGTGCTTTATAATGGCCTCTCATTCACCCGTTCACACACACATTCATTCACACACCCAATGGCGAGGTAGGCAAGCTACCATGCAAGCCGCCGGCCGGCCCCGTTCATTGGGAGCAATTTGGGGTTCAGTGTCTTGCCCAAGGACACCTCGACATGTTGCCAGCCGGGGTTCGAACCGCAGATCTTACGATCATTAGACGCCGGCTCTACCTCCTGAGCCACAGCTGACCTGCGCTATTGCACGCTACGCTATTTTTCCGACCGAGTCTCGAACTTGCGACCGTCGGCTTGCCAACGGACGAGGCTTGACCGTCTCCTCAAGCATCTGATGTAAACCAGCAAAGATAGCAAAACAAGCTAGCAATTGGAGAGCGGGACGGAGGGGCTATTTCTTGAGGAGTGAGTTATACCGTCTCAAGTCGATTACAGAGGCTAGTATTGGGCTTTGATAGGGGAGGGGGGGGGGGGGGGTTAGGGGCAGGGGAGGGGGGAGGGGGGGTTAGGGGCAGGGGAGGGGGGGGGGGGGGTTAGGGGCAGGGAAGAGGGGAGCTATAAATAGAGAGGGGGTGGGGTGGGGGTAAGGTCAGGGTAAGAGATGAGAGGGAGAATAAGAGAGATTGTCTGCATTCGAGAGAGGGAGGGAGAGAGGGAGAGAAAGAGAGACTTGGTTAGAGAGAGAGAGGGAGAGAAAGACAGAGGGAAGAGACAGGGAGAGAGAGAGAGAGAGACTGTCTAGTTTAGAGAGAGGCAGAGAAAGACAGAGGGAAGAGGGAGAGAAAGAGAGACTGTCTTGGAAGTAGAAGTAGAAGAAGGAAGATTTTTTTTTTTTTTTTACTGTATACACAGATACACACAGATACCAATGGACCAGTGGTTCAAGCAACCTCAACAGGTAGGCATCAGATTCAGCCACCCAGCTCAATCCACACAACGAACAGAAGACAGGGTTCCCGTGCTGGTCTTAAAAAGCCTTAAAGTCTAAAATCCAGCAATCCAACTCATAAGCAGGGGTGCACATAACTTGTTGGGGCCAGTGCTCAGAGGAGCACCTAGGGATGCTGCTTGGTGCTCCCCGAGCTCGCGAGTCACGACCCGTCCCACAGGATGGATGAAAAAGGGATACATGGATAACTTATATTAGCAAAACGACATTTATTAATAAATAAAGATGAACGAACAAATTATTGTGTGCAAAACAAAATGAAATCAACTGACATCTCCTTAAGCACTAACTGAATGTCTGTTCTTTAAAGAGATGTCCGTTTATTTCAGTGTGTTTAAGCACTGCTCTGTTCTGTAAACACTGAAATCAACTTTTCAACAAAAAGTTACAGCCTAAGCATTTATTTATGCTACAAGCTTAATCATCATAATCACTGCTCTCTTGGCTGCTGTTAATACTGTCCTCAATTTCAACCATGGTAGAGGATGTTGTAGGCTATCATTTTAAATAGCTCATTATTTTGATTGTGCAACAAAGTCATTTTTTTTTCTTCTAATAGAATTCCCAACCATATTCCCTGGGTCAGGGGTCTAGGTGCGACAATGAAACTGTAAAACAAACGTCTGAACGTTTGAAAGCTTCAGAGAAAAGAAACGTGAAATCCCTTGGTGTTGTTTTTCCTTTTAGCGACGAGTCGTTCGGGACTGAATTTTCACGTGGCGGCGTGATAACCGTGCGATACGCGATACGCGGAATGAAAGTACGAGTTACGATACTTTCCGAATGTTTTCGTGAGGGGAGTCGCCGTGGTCGTCGTCGGTCGACTGTTGTGATGGATTACTCGTCGGGCCTTCGGCTGAGGGGACGGCAGATAGTTACTTAGTGGGGCTTGCAGTGATGCAGCAGTCAGCAGTTGGATTTTGAGGAAGTAAATTCCTCTCCCAGCGGTTCCAGCTGTTGGTGCGCAAGAGCGCCTTAATGCGGCTGATCTGCCGCGCAGCATGCATTTTGGGCGACGCATGCGCACTGGCGCACCAGTTGTGTGCACCCCTGCTCATAAGGCCTAAAAAGGTCACACATTTCTGTTATTCGGTCTAAAAATGAGGTGTTAGGTCTTAAAAACGAGATCCTGCTAGGAAATCAGTCCGACGACATCTATTTACGCGGAAATGAATCAAGCTGGAACCCAAAAAATGCCAATTTGCTTCCTTTTTTGTCTGTATGGCAGTGAAATCCCTAATTTCATCACCTCGAGGATGACAAAAAGCTATTACATATGGTGTCGCAAATAGGTCAAAAATGTCGATTCAAAGAGGTCTAAAAAAGGTCTAAAAAGGTCTTAAATTGGACTTGTTGATTAAAAGCTTGTAGGAACCCTGAGAAGAAAGGCCAAAGGTATCGACATCAAGTCATTCCTGAAGACATCCGACTGTTCCAACGCCGATCTCTCGAAAGCGATGACTCATTTCCGCTGTTTCCTGTTTCGCTGTAGTTTCACCGATCACAGATCACAGTTTGTCGCTCTGTGCGATGTTAAATAAACGGACCGGTTGTTTTAATAGCGTATTGTTTTCCACTGTGTTGTTGTATTGTTGTGCCCTCTCCCTCTGGACTGTACTGACATAGAGCCTTATTCCAAAGCGCTTTACAACGGCCTCTCATTCACACATTCACACACCAATGGCGAGGTAGGCAAGCTACCATGCAAGGCGCCGGCCCCGCTCGTTGGGAGCAATTTGGGGGTTCAGTGTCTTGGCCAAGGACTCCTCCTCGACACGTAGGAGCTGGGGATTGAACTGCCGACCTTGCGATCGTTAGACGCCGGCTCTACCTACCTCCTGAGCCACAGCCGCCCCTCCTCACCTGTGGTACAAGCTACATGGCTAGCATACAGACAGCCAG
>NC_137675.1:3102422-3104922 GCF_963989245.1 Nansenia antarctica | reverse complement strand
TCTGCCCTCTGCGAGGCCGCAGGCAGCTGTGATTGGTCGATCTGATTGAGAGGATTCGCAGGGACAGACGCGACGACGACGCCGGGGCGGCCATCTTGTGATGCCACGGAGTCGCGTCTGTCCCGCGTACGTACGCAGGATGGTGGACGGTGGGAGGGGGGCGTGTCTCAATAGTCTCATTCTTCTTCTTCTTGACATTGAGCGGGGTCGTATCTGGAACGCGGGAATGTCCCTGGTCAGTGTCCACCCCCCCCCCCCCACTCCCCGCCCCCTCTCAGGAGTCTCTACCTCCTGAGACACAGCCTCTACCTCCTGAGACACAGCCTCTACCTCCTGAGACACAGCCTCTACCTCCACCAGCCTCTACCTCCTGAGACACAGCCTCTACCTCCTGAGACACAGCCTCTACCTCCTGAGCCACACAGCCTCTACCTCCTGAGCCACAGCCTCTACCTCCTGAGCCACAGCCTCTACCTCCTGAGCCACAGCCTCTACCTCCTGAGACACAGCCTCTACCTCCTGAGCCACAGCCTCTACCTCCTGAACCACAGCCTCTACCTCCTGAACCACAGCCTCTACCTCCTGAACCACAGCCTCTACCTCCTGAACCACAGCCTCTACCTCCTGAGACACAGCCTCTACCTCCACCAGTCTCTACCTCCTGAGACACAGCCTCTACCTCCTGAGACACAGCCTCTACCTCCTGAGACACAGCCTCTACCTCCACCAGTCTCTACCTCCTGAGACACAACCTCTACCTCCACCAGTCTCTACCTCCTGAGACACAGCCTCTACCTCCTGAGCCACCAGCCTCTACCTCCACCAGCCTCTACCTCCTGAGACACAGCCTCTACCTCCACCAGTCTCTACCTCCTGAGACACAGCCTCTACCTCCTGAGACACAGCCGCCCCCGTTCACCAACAACACAATCGGCAGTCCTTTGTGACGACAAAAATCGGTTCAAATTTCTCGGACTAATAATAATAATAATAACTTTTTATTTGTATAGCGCTTTTCCTGCAAACGTTGCAGCTCAAAGTGCTCCAATCATTATATAATCATCATCTAATCATTTAGTCATTTAAAGGCAATATTAAAAAGATGGGTTTTTAGTCTTGACTTGAACATATTTGCTGAGGTTGCATCCCTAATGTAAACTGGCAGTGCATTCCACTATCTGGGTGCATAAAATGAGAATGCAGCCTCACCAAATCTCTTCTTTTGTACATAAGAACCCATACAGAGAAAACCAGCGTCAGAAGACCTGGTTCAGGTTCTAAGACTAAGAACGGAATCTACTGGAAATACTACATTACATTTACATACTATCCATCTCTATCATACTGAACATGAAATGCATACAGTTATGCATGATGAGAATGTTCATATGTATATTCCGTAATTATTCATAGGAGATTCGAATTCTACAGGTCTGCCTGGCTGGCTTGGTGGGAGAGGGAGAGGGAACCCCACTGTTTGGACAGATTCACTCTCTCTCTCTGTCTCTCTGTCTCTCCCTCTATCTCTATCTTTTTCTCTCTCTCTCCCTGACTACCTCTCTCTCTCCCTCTATCTCTATCTCTCTCACTCCCTCTATCTCTCCCTCTCTCTCTCCCTCTCTCTCTCCCTCTCCCTCTATCTCTCTCCCTCTATCTCATTCTCTCTCTCTCCCTCTCTCTCTCTCTCTCTCTGTGTCTCTGTCTCTCTCTCTCTCTCTCTCTCTCTTTCTCCCTGTCTCTCTCTCTCTGTCTCTCTCTCTCTCTCTCCCTCTATCTCATTCTCTCTCTCCCTCTCTATCTCTCCCTCTATCTCTCCCTCTATCTCTCCCTCTATCTCTCCCTCTCTCTCTCTCTCTCTCCCTCTCTCTCTCTCTCTCTCTCTCTCTCTATCTCTCCCTCTGTCTCTCTCCCTTTCTCCCTCTATCTCATTCTCTCTCTCTCTCCATCTCCCTCTCTCTCTCGGTCTCTCTCTCCCTCTCCCTGTGTCTCTCTCCCTTTCTCCCTCTCCCTCTATCTCATTCTCTCTCCCTCTCTCTCTCTCTCCCTCTGTCTCCCTCTCCCTCTATCTCTCCCTCTGTCTCTCTCCCTTTCTCCCTCTCTCTCCCCCCCCTCTCTCTCTCTCTCTCCTTCTCTCTCTGACTACCTCTCTCTCTCCCCCCTCTCCCTCTATCTCTATCTCTCTCTCTCCCTCTCTCTGTCCCTCTCTCCCTCTATCTCTATCTCTCTCCCCCCCCCTCTCTCTCTCTCTCTCTCTCTCTCTCTCTCTCTCTTCGTATGTGCCCATCTCTGTGATGTCATAGTACACGTCCAGCATGACAATGACAGGCGTCATATCTGGGGACCAGGCTGGGATGTGCCACACCATTTAAATATGCATGAGCTGCACTGTGTTGATATGGGAAATACCCTCCCCCACTATGCACTGTTTGACCAGATTCACACACACACTCTCTCTCTCTCTCTCTCTCTCTCTCTCTACCTCTCTCTCTACCTCTCTATC